>NW_027133400.1:0-75000 GCF_026122565.2 Emydura macquarii macquarii
GTGCGGTGGACGTGATGTACCTTGAGTTTAGCAAAGCTTTTGTTGCGGTCTCTCACAGTATTCTTATCAGCAAGTTAAAGAAGTATGGGTTGGATGAATGGACTATAAAATGGATAGAGAACTGGCTAGAGCATAGGGCTCAACGAGTAGTGATCAATGGCTCCATGTCTAGCTGGCAACTGGTCACAAGTGGAGTGCCCCAGGGGTCGGTCCAGGGGCTGGTTTTGTTCAACATCTTCATTACTGATCTGGAGGATGGGATATTTGCACCCTCAGCAAGTTTGCAGATGACACTAAGCTAGAGGGAGTGGTAGATATCCTGGAAGGTAGGGATAGGATAGAGAGTGACCTAAACAAACTGGAGGATTGGTCCAAAAGAAACCTGATGAGGTGCAACAAGGACAAGTGCAGAGTGCTGCACTTAGGATGAAAGATTCCCATGCACAGCTAAAGACTGTGGACTGGTGGGCTAGGCAGCAGCTCTGCAGAAAAGGACCTGCGGGTTACAGTGGATAAGACGCTGGATATGAATCAGCAGTGTGCCCTGGTTCCCAGAACGTGAATAGTATATTGGGCTGCATTTGTAGGAGCATTGCCAGCAGATGGAAGGAAGTGATTATTCCCCTCTATTCAGCATTGGGGAGGTCGCATTTGGAGTACTGTGTCCAATTTTGGGCCCCCCACTAAAAGAAGGATGTGGAGAAGTTGGAGAGAGTCCAGCGGAGGGCAACAAAAATGATTAGGGGTCTGGAGCACAAGACTTATGAGGAGAGGCTGAGGGAACTAGGTTTGTTTAGTCTGCAAAAGAGAAGAATGAGGGGGATTTGATAGCAGCCTTTAACTACCTGAAAGGGGGTTCCAGGGAGGATGGAGCTAGGCTATTCTCAGTGGTAGTAGATGACAGAACAAGGAGCAATGGTCTCAAGTTGCAGTGGGAGAGGTCTAGGTTGGATATTAGGAAAACATTTTTCACTAGGAGGGTGGTGAAGCACTGGAATGGGTTACCTAGGGAGGTGGTGGAATCTCCATCTTTAGAGGTTTTTAAGCTGAGGCTTGACAAAGCCCTGGCTGGGATGATTTAGCTGAGGTTAGTGCTGCTTTGAGCAGGGGGTATAGGGGGAGAAATGGAGCTATATCAGTAGCCCCTGAAAACCCATCCACCCCTGCTCAGAGCACTGCTTCTAACATGAAGAAGGGGTTGTTTTGGAGCTGGCTTGGTATTGAGAGATTGGAACAATGCCACCGCTCCTGGGATTTTTTTCCCAATCCTTTGCACTGAAAAACACTGAGCTGCAGAAAACGTGCCCTGGGGCAAAGGCAGTGGCCATGATCAAACCCTGATGGGAAATAGGAGGGATACGTTTGAGATGTTTCCAGGAACAAGTTTGTTTTCTGGGAGGAAAAGAGGGAAATTCTCTCTCTGTCTCTCTCTCACACACACACAAACACACAGTCTGAAAAATGTTAAAAGTGTCTAATAATTAACGACCAAATCCAGGCGCATCAGTATCGGGTGGATTCAGATCTCGGTTCACCCAGAGCCACTCCAGGACAGGGCCTGGACTTAGGGCCACAATCCGATCTCAATTGCCCCAGCATCACTCTGGAGTCACTCCAGAAACTTGGGCCCTCTCAATCCAGGCAGGGCTGAGCCCAGAGAATCCAGGTGTGACCTGATGACTGGGGAAGAGAGGGACTTTCACACAAAGGGCAAAAGGAGACAAATGGTCTTAGATAGGAAGAACACAGATTTTCTTCTTGTTCTTTCAATTCATCAAAATCATATCCCTGACAAGCTGTAGCGGGTGAACAGCTCAACCCACCAGCCAGTCAATGAGCTGCACAAGATATTTCTGCTCCAAAGAGACTCATGGCTATCGTGCTCTTCTCCCTCCACAACGGGGATTTTAACATTTGGAAAGGAGGGTTCGGGCAGCAAAGATTGAGGGAGTCTGGGGGAGCCAGGCTCAGGGTGGCAAAGATCACAGGATGTGCAGGACTGTAGACTCTGTTAGAAGGATCCTGACATGGGGGTGTCTTGTGGAGGAGAAAGGATTGTAGATTTTCAGATTTTGACCTGCACTCTGAAGAGGAGGTAATAAGTGAAAGCGACATCTTCTGACTCCTCAACTTTTCAATATCCCCCGGGCTGGAATTATATATTGCACAGGGCAAAATGAGTTTGTAAAAGACCTTTGATTAACGAAACCCTTGTGTTGCTCTTCACCTAACCTGACCTGTTATAATTTGACTTCTAATCACTTCAAATACTTCTGTAACACATAAATTGATTTGTTTCTTTTACCGAAAGTTGTGTGTTTGGTTTGAAGTGTGTGGGAGACACCACTTGGAATAACAAGCCTGGTGCATATCAGTTTCTTTGTTTAATGGACAAATTTATATGAGCTTAAACTCTTCAGTGGGCATAACTGAACATTTGAAGATGGAGGTATCTCGGGTTGCATGTGGAACTGGGGGTAATGGCTGGGACATTCTGTTGCATAATCCAAAGAGTGGTTGTGTAGAATCACTCATTCACTTAACTGGGAGCAGCTCACATGCTAGAGGTTGTGAGTGAACAGCCCAGGAGTGGGGTTTCTCCAAGCAGAGCAGAGAAAGAAGGGCTCTGGGAGTGGGGGATTGGGGTGATGCAGCCATACAGCAATCCAGATCGCACCAGGGGAAAGTCACAGACAGGGAGGCTTAAGTATCAGGGTATTGGGGTGTAGCAGGTGGCTGGGCAGTTCGAATGTATAGCTGCAGAGAGTAAGTGGTAACAAGGCACAGGACAGAGGAGAAGGAGAAATCCTACTGCTGAGTAGTGGCCGGGAAGGAAAAGAGGGAGGTTTCCTATGATGTTTTTGCCCAGTTTTGCTTGTCTGGTTCCTCTTGTGATGTAATCAGTCAGAGCAGCTTAACACCTGTCTGACTAGATAGTTTGGCAGAACATCGAGCTCTTAATGTGAGGGTCCAGTGTTCAAGCCCCTAGTCAGGCATTTACCTTCTGTGCCAGCATGCTAGTGAATCCTGTAATTGTCCAGAGCGACAGATGGATTCCCAAATGCCAGGGCCATTTCCTGGAAAGGTCCCTTTTCACCTGGTGAGTCCTTAAGGAGAGGGATTGAGGCCACTTCAACACAGGTGGAAACAGAAAACACAGTCTCTGTCTCTAGGTGTATCCTGGGGGTATAGGTGCTGAGAATGAAATAGGGGAGAAGTAGAGCGGGGGAGGGAGAATGAGTCTCAAGAGAGGGAGAAGAAAAGACTTCCATGTGTCATCCTGCCAGCTGCATGCCACATGTGTGCAGGCACCATAAGAGCAGTTGGTCCCATGGTGTAATGGGCAGCACTCAGGACTTTGAATCCTACAATCTGAGTTCGAGTCTTAGTGGGACCACATGGTGCTCCTTTGGTTTATGCTGAAACCATGGTGTCCAGGTTTCCAAGTCCCCGCCTGTGTTTTTACCTCCTGCTGGGTTATTCAGGCTCTCTGCAGCCAGGTCTTTGGTCCATCACAAACCAATGACACTAAAACAAGGTAATACCAGGCTGTTTAGAAGGTGATACAGTCTAATGCATCCAGATAAAGAAAAGACCCAGGAATGCTTAAAAAAGCTTTCTTTGATAGCATTCTGTCTTGTTTTTAACCACTTGTCAACAGCTGTGCTCGTAGAATATACACTTCATATTGTCTGACCATTGTGGCACCCACTGTTCTGATTATTTCTGTCTGATTCTTTGATTATTTCTGTCTGTTCTATAACTAACTGTAATCAGTTAAGGTGGTGCGGTATGACTGGTTAGAGAATTATGTTACAATCAGTTAGGACAGGTTAAAGAATTATCTTGTAATATTTTTAAGAAAATGAGTGGTTAACTTACACTTTAAAAACTGAGGTCAAACAGGAAGTAAGGTGGGAAGAAGAAAAATTACTGGTGTGCAGAATTGGGATTCTTTCCTGACTACCCCGATAAACCCATAGTATTGCCTGCTCCTTGACTCTGGACTTCTGCTTCTGTCAGCGAACCAAGAGCTTTTGCACTTTTGTTTTTCCAAAATTTTAATGGAGGGAACTTTGGATACACTTTGAAGATAAAAAGTTTTTGTTTGTTTTGTGGTTAATGCAAGGACCAAGGCAGCTGTGTTTTATAGATTGTATTTGGTGGCTCCGGTTTTACAAGCAAAATGCACCATTTTAAGAAATAAATAAAATGCATAAGAATCAGCAAAGTAAAAACAGGGGCTGATAAACATAGCACTCTGAATAAGAGAATGGAGGGTTTAAAATTACAAAACCATGTTGCCAGTGAAAGCTATGCAGCAAAGAATAATAAAATAGAGCTAAGATATGGTAACTTGAGTGCAAAAGTAAGTGATTTAAAGAGAAAGAGAAGCGATAAATGTAGCTTTTGTAGAAATTAGTATTACAAAAGCTGAGGGGAATTAAACAGTTGAAGGTTGTTGAAGGTGGTGTGGAAGAGGAATTCTTGGTTTCTTTGCAGCTATCCTGAAGGAAGGATGGGCCCTTTTCCCAAGGGCATGGTCTGTGAATCCTGACTGAGATCATTTGAATGTGGATGATTTGGTTGGAATCACTGAAGGGAAAAGGGAGGGTTCAGTTTAAATTTAACTGCCTCCAAATGTGTAAAAGGGAATGTAATTTTTGTACAGCTGTGTGAAAATCATTAGAGCTGTGCAAGGGAGAATTTGTGTGTGCAAATATATTGTGTAAATCTGTAAAGTTTTAAGGACCTAAACCAACACTCTTGGTTTGTAAAATCCTGCCTGTAGTTTTCAGAATAATTGGTTTTATTATCATTTAACCCTTTGGGTGCTTCCATGCTGTATCAACATCTTTTGAAGACCAAAGCTGTAGCTGTGGTAGAGGCAGCCAGAAACAGGAGAATTGGGAGAGAGTCTGGATCTGTTTTTTTTTGTTTGTTTGTTTGTTTTTGTGGTGACAAAGTAGCACAAAGGAGCTGAAAATATGGACATATCTGGGCAGCAAACAAACTAGTTGAAACAAAAAAGGCTCAGAGTTCAACCCTCCAAGAAGGTAAGGTAGAAAATATTATAAACTTGGCCTGCTCATAGAACAAGAACAGAAGAAAAATGGAGGTAATTCCTCTGTTTTGCCTCAAATCAGCAAAAAAAATATTAAAAGGAAGGGCTATTTTAAGCAATAATCTGCCCTCCCCCACCCCAAAGGAAGTAGAAAAGAATTACTTTTGTCTCTCAGAACTTCAGGAAAAGCTTGCACCAGCAAAACCGCTGAAGAGCAAAACCATGGGTCTAATATTGCAACAAAAATTGTGTTTTGTGTTTTATGTTCTGTGTTGTTTGTCTTAGTACTAACATTTTTGTTTATTGTGTTTAAAAAAACTGGGAAAGGTAAATCTATGTATAATTTGGTCCAGTCACATTGCATGGAACCCTGATAGTTAAACAAATTACACAAAAGGGTGAGGTAGTGGCTGCTACCATGTGTTTTTGTGCCCAGGAGCCTTTACAGCTATTCTGAAGGGAAATGGGCCCTTTTCCTGAAGGAATTGTCTGTAAACAATTAATTGTAAATAACTGAAGCGGACAGCGGGCAAAGGGACAATCTGACTGGAATCATTTGACTACTTAACAATCGGTGAAAATTATAAAAAAAGGGGAATAAGGGATTTCCATTAAAAGTTGACTGTCTCTGAAGGTACAAAATGGGAATCTGGGTACATTTGTGTAAAAGGAATTGGAGCAGTGCAAGGGATATTAAGCAAACACAGACAGCTAGTGTTGCTTGGCTTTGTTATGCAGCATTTAATTCTTTGGATATCTCAATGACAAGAGAACATGATCATGGCAGGGGCAGGAAGAACCAAAATAGTAAAGGAAATTCTGGATCGGGGAAGTCAAATTCAAGAATTGCAAAAATCTGACCCAGGACTGGTGGGCCTCACAAAACTAGGGACCGAGCATGTACCAAAGGGAACTAAGGGAAGGTATTTGATGTGCTCTAACACGCGAGGGAGTAGTAATGCTGTGCCCTCAGGGAAGTTGGACGGCTTTCCTAAGCTGGGTGCCCAGAAGCTTGGTGGAGGGGCACCCTGGAATTGAGGAGGAATTAGGGAACTTTAAAAGGGTTGTTCTGGTGGGCAGGAATGGCAGCCGAATTGAAGTCACACCTGGAACATTGTTTAGATTGTGCTATGCACAATTCACCTCACAAGGTGCTAAGGTGAGACTTAATGAGACAAGCCCCACAAGGACCTTTGGACAGAATACAAATTGACTACACAGGAGCCCTAGCACTGGATCAAAGGAGAAATTGATTCATGTTGATGGTGGTCGGTGCTTTCAGCAGGTGGGTGGGAGCGTTCACCACAAGGCATCAAACTGCCTGCGTAACTGCTAAAAAATTGGTAAACGAGGTATCCACTCATTGGGGAGTCGAAAGGTGATTGACTCAGACCGAGGAGCTGCTTTCCGGTCAGACCTCTCAGCCCTCTCCAGAATCACACGATTGTTCCATATTGCTTATCACCCGCAGGGGCCAGGAATCAAAGGGCACAGGATTCTCTCCACACGAGGCTCTCATGGGAAGGCCCATGGACCAGTGGGAAAATTGACTTACTCCAGTACCTGGCGAGGTCACCACACATGGAGTAACACAAGAATGGGTTTTAACCCTAATAAACTATGTGAGACAAGTACAAGAGGCGGTGGCCTGGAGAGATGAGCAAGGAGCAGCTTGGGTGAAAGTATGGCATGACCTGCGCGGAGAGCACCATTTAGCCATGGTGGAAGATCAAGTAATGTACCAGATTCCAGGACAACATCATCCATTGCCAGCTCCTAAATGGAGGGGCCCTGACCTGGTCCTTGATCGATTAGGGCCCAGCATCCTGCTATTGGGTACAGAGAATGGAGGGTGGGAGTGCGTCCACTGCAGACAAATAAAAAGGGAGAAAAAGGGAACTGGGAAAGGGGATGCAAAAATTACATCATACGTGTGTTATAGCTTCACCCACAAAGGTAAAAATGGGGATTCCCTGGCCCTGGATGGAATGATCATTGCTGCTAATCAGAACTGTTACAGCAATAAATGTGACTCAAATCCCATGATGTGCATTGTCAAAAAGAGGAAACACATGGACTGCTACATCTTCAACTTGTGGTAATGAAGCAAATGAGGACTGTAAAAACTTTCCTATAGAAAGATGTACCATCAATCCTCCAACAGGAATTTGGCAGTGCCGGTATACGGTTTATGGAGTAAATGGGGAAATCCCAAGTTGGTGGAGAATATCAAATTTATCAGGAGATATTGCATAGTATTCCCTGGGCGCTGCCATGATTAATGATAGTAGGAGGCTCAATTATCCAGCCATGTGGTTTGTCACAAAGGGTCCAAAGAATGTGACCCTCTGGTCTCCTGGAGTGTATGAGCCCTCTTTGGAAATGGGGCCTACAATGAGGGTGTGATGTCACCCCGTGTAACCACCATGGTACTTCCATGGATAATCCCCAAAGGTGTGGTTGTTATGTACATATTACACTGGGCGTAAAGTCCCCTTTGGGACATTGGGTGTATAATGATGTAACCATTGTGCAGAATGTAACCCTACAGGTAATATGGATGCCACGTTGGAAAAATCCTAATTGAAATTGGCCGCAGCCTGGAGCTGAGAATATTCCCTGATGAGCAAACGTGTGGGAGACATTGTGCAGTCAGTGCTTTCCAACATGTCCTTTAGATCTATTACATGGGTGGTACACTCCAAAGAATGGTGGGTGGACCAAATTCATCCCAACTGTAATGTATACATACAAGGATTGACACAACAATTTGATTGGTGGGTCTGGGGATGTACCTGGAACCGTCACTGGAAAAGGGGAGTTGGGCATCAGGGAACAGAGTACTGGGTACATGCAGTCTGGGGGGACGAGTGGGTAACCAAACACTTGATAAGCCAAAATGTAAAATTTCAACAATAAATTAATGGCACAGTAACTATTGGCCATTGCCATAGGATGGGGGAAGGCAGCAAAGGTGAACCTGCGGTTAACCCATTGAGTGGGAGACCTTCTGACATAGGTGGCGGATGGCTTCAGAGGGCTAACATGGGGAGAGGTGTGTGTGTGTTTGTGTATAGGCATACAAAATGCTCAGTTAACAATGTTAATGAATGTCATGATGGATGCTTGGTCAGAACAATGGCCTCCCATGTTAAAAAGCAAGGCTACCCCCTATATATCCCCATTTACAAAAACATTCCCGTCCACCTGGAAAATAACATCCGCAATTTGTGGGGCCAGCACTTGTGTAATAGTTACCATGATGCCGTGGGATGGCAATGCAACTAAGGTGGTCCCCCTGAGCCCTATGGGAGTAACAAGAAAAGGGGGTGTGCATTGGGAACCACTGGGAGATAGGAAAGGAGGCTGGAATGCTGTGAATTGGACTACCATTAAGTTAAGCAATTGTATATCCAGCAGAGATGTGTGGATGTTCCCCTCTCTTCTGACTATGGAGGAGCAGGATCAATGGCCTGTTGCAAGGGGAGGGCATCTAGGGGTTAAGTATGTGGGGTAGGGAGTATTGTGTTGGGAATGTATGCAATCCTGTAATATAACACAGCAGCATATGACTGGATCATAAACATCTATACTCTGCCATCCGGATTATGCTGCACTAATGGATCAGTGGACCTAAATGTTCTGAATAATCGCACCAGCACCTACTATCCCATCCTGTACCAAGTAGTCAAGTTGGTTTGGACAACACCAACAACATTTTTGCCAGTATAAGACAAGTTAGATGTCTTCAGTTCACCAGGGTCTGATGAAATACACCCTAGAATACTTAAGGTATTGGTTGATGAGATCACTGAGCCATTAGCAATTATCTCTGGTAACATATGGAGGAAGGGAGAGATCCCAGAGGACTGGAGAAGGGAAAATGTAGAACCTAGCTATAAAAAGGGGCATGAGGACAACCCAGGAAAATATAAACCAGTCAGCTCAATTTTGGTATCAGAAAAAATAATGGAGCAAATAATCAGTTTGTAAGCACCAGCAGATAATGAGGTGATAAGTAACAATCCACATGGATTTGTCAAGAAAATATCATGTCAAAACATGTTAACAAGGTTGTGCATAGGTGGAAGTAGTGCATGTGATAGATCTCAACTTTAGTGGGCTTTTAATACTGTCTCACACGACCTTCACATAAAAAAACTAGGGAATACAGGGTTTTTTTCTTAATAAGTGATGTGAGTTGGCCTGTCACTGCACCAAAGGGGGATGCAGTTGCTTGGAATCGATGGGAGAAGAATAAATGCAGCAGATTAGCCTGGCATTGAACCCACGCATCCACAGCACAAAGAAGACTTAGTAGTACATTGCTTTAACTTCCCAGCTATCTCATTTCTGTGAGTTCAATGGTGAACATTATGTCATTTTTTGCTGTGTTTTTTCCACACCCCTGACCAGCAAAAGTTTACCTACATAAGCGATGGTGTACACAAAGCTTCGGTCTTTCATGATGTCACAGAGAAAATTTTATAAAAGCTAAACCCCGCCCTACTCAGCCAGCCACTGAGCTTGGAGAAATGTTACAGGCAGCAAAAACCTTGGAAATAATTAAATAACAGCAAACCCATCAACAAGGTGTCCAGATAGTTACAGCAATTGTCTGCTCATCTGGTGCCATACCAGTTCCCCACTTTTATTCTTCTCCCATCTGTCCCCATCAAACACCCCCCCCCCCCTTCAGATCAGTGATAGCCCTGCACTCATTGCTTCCTTCACACATAGGACAGGTCAACACTTAAGCCATGCCCCAGTGCGACTGCAAAACTATAACATTTCAGTGGTGACTCTACCTACATTGATGGTAGGGTTTCTCCTGTCAGTTTAGGTACCCCATTTCCACAGGCGATGATGATGGGAGAAGCCCTCCTGTGGACATTGCTTTATCTACACTAGGGGTTCGGTCAGTATAACTGCATTCCTTGGAGGGGGAGGAATATTTTTACACCCCTGAGAAAAGTAGTTATATATATATATATATATATATATATATATATATATTTTTTTTCTGTCAAAGGTCTGTGTCCTGGGCGGGCAGGGCGAGATACCAGCAGGGTGAGCTCCCACCTCTTTTCAGCTAGTGGCCTGTGCTATACTGGAGCCTCCCCAGTTATTTACTGACAGATAAAATTTGCAGAATTTCCAATTTTGGGGGCACAGAATTCCCTCAGCAGATCTAGGGGAAGCAACTCACCAGGGTTAGCAGCCCCATGCCAGGCACACCAGGTTTCGGATAGCAGGCTCAGCCTATCAGGATCCAAGTGTGGAGGTGTCACCATGACTCAGTGGGTCACAGTTTAGGATACCAGATGCAGGACTAACCACTGAGAAATGGGGCAGCATCACCCCAGAGTGCTGGTTATTCTCCCATAAGATATACCAAAGCAGCCACAAAAGTAAACTTCTGTCTCAGCGCACCCATTAACCAGAAGTCAGAGAAACAGTCTCCTTAGATATCCCAGCCATTGTTTCTTCACGCAGATACTAGACTTTATGAGTGGTCATTTAAAACCAATTTAATCAAACAAAGAGTTCTTCTGATCCCAAGAGATCAGCCACACAGCCAGCCCTATATATAACTCAGAGTGTAGCTTCCCATCTGCAGTTGGAAATGCTGCCCATCTGCAGGGATGGTGTAACATAGCCCAGCACGGCCCTTCTGTGGGCTTTGTCTCAGACACAGCACTGGTTGTAGAAGTGTTCATGCCATGAATGGCTTCATGATGCTTTGGCATGACGCCCACACACCCTGTGGCAATGCAGGGGTGATTCCAGCCCTAGCTCTCATACAGGGAGAACAGGAGTGAGTTTCACATGCCTATTTTTGAGGATTTAATCTGGGGCACCTGCGCCGTGGGAGGGACCCTGGAAGCTCAGACTCAGAGCTGGAACAGGCCCTGAATTAGGGGCTGGCTGTATGGTTTCCAGCACTCTGATGTCTCAGACAATCTCTCTCTGCTAAAGCTTTGTCAAGTCTGTGTTCTCAGGGATGCTCCCGCACTGCTTCAGCTCACTTCACGCTCTATAGAGAGGAGCACAAGCAGCAGCCAACTTTAGGGCAGAGCTAGGAGCCACCAGGTGACAGGGACTTTGTCTTAGACACCCCAGCCCCAGCACAAGGTATATGCAAGGCAGCTCTAGGAAAGCTGGGGAGTGGAGTTTTGTTGGGATTGAGAGTGTTTTAGGGGGTTGTACGGATATAGTGCCCTGCAAGAAAGTGGGGTTAAAACACCAACCTCACTGTGAGCAGGATTTGAACTTGTGAGGGGGGAAACCCCATTGGATTGCAAGTCCAACACCTTAACCACTTGGCCATCACAGCTGTGCAAATAGAATGCATCAACACCAGAGAAACTGGTCAATAAGCACAATGCCCAGACTCAAAATCATCTGAAAAACAGAATTCAAACCTGGCTCCCAAAGCACTAGGTGAATTTGCAGTTTTTCCTCTTTTCTTAGCCATGTGCACTAGCACAGCGAGCACTTTTCAAAGTCTCCCCTCCCACAGCTGAGAAAGGGAAAGGTTTCTCAGGTTCTAGCTTGATTTGTATGAGGATAATTGGACCTTAGGGACATGCACTGCCCTTTGCTGCAGAAACCAGTGATGGATGGAAGCAGGCTAAGAAAAATGTTTCCTGGAGACAATAATAGCTCCCCTGGTATAGCAGCAGCATGTCTGGAAATGTCTCCCAAGAGGAGCTAAAGCATTTATGGTTCAGTAGCACAGTCTTACATACAACGTAAGAGGTCTGTGTTTGTTTTCAGAGAAAAAATTCTTAGGTTTTTGCAGCAGAAAGTTTTCATCTTTTTGCATTCTCTGAGGTGTGGCTTTGTTCACAATGCATCACGTGAGATATAATGTGGTCAAGAAGCCTGGTCAATGGGGGAGTTGTGGGGGTTTGGGAAGGGGTATTAACACAGGATCTGGGGTTCCCATTCCTGGAGCGTGGGGTTCTCAGTGGAGCTCAGAGATCATGGACCCTAAGACCCTGCCATCCTTGCCTCATGCTTCATTTCCTTCCGCACACTGTCCTCTGATGTCTACTCCTGCCCGTGTGCCCAGGGTTGCTTCTGCACTGGCTGGTACCAGCACCACGATTTCTGCTACTACCCTGTGGAGAACATCACAACTTGGTGGAAAGCTGAGGTATGGATTCCCTGGTCTTGAGGTCACAGGCTTGGCAGGGTCTGGAATGACCTCATGGAGCTGGGCTAGGACTTCCCGTGGTGGGATTTGTGGAAATGGAGAGAAAAAAACTCTTAGATAGGTTCGGTTTGGGATACGGGGGGGCGGGTTGGCGAGACAGTGATGATTCTAGGGATTTGCTTAATCAATAAACCTTTTATTTTGTAAGAAACAATTCTATCCTTATAATAAACAGTTCTATTTCTATAATAAACAGTTCCACAGCAAGCAATTGCACAGTAAACAGTGATAGCAAAGGGCAGGAGAACTCCGTGCGCGAAAGGACAAAATGCGCCACCCAAGACTTTTGCGTTTGTGTTCTCTCCGGATCAACGCATGGCTGCCAGCCTGTGACACTAGGGTGCCTGGTTTTGGAGTTCCCCAAAGGAGTTACAGGTCAAACACAACAAAGAACAGTTAATCTATACTCACAAACATTATATGCAGGTATACCATGTTGGCCAAATTCAGTTGCCATTTGCTTTAGATACTGCAGATGGGATAGAGCCACTTTGCATGATCAATTCGCAGCAAAGTGGGCTGGGGAAGATGTGTCATCCCGCTGAACTGACACGACCAGAAGATACACGGGGTGCCAAGTAGATTCAATTCCTCTCTGCTACCTGGGTTTGAACTTTTATAGTTTCCCGCAGTCAGCAGAGGCTAAGCCCCATTGGTTGCTATTTGCTGCAGGACCTTTTAAGGTCATGGCTTGGAGTTTAGCCAACCAGGTGCTCATGTTTTCGTGGGCAGGTATGGACCAGCCAACCAGGTGATTACAGTTTTCCCGGGCAGTTGCTGACCATGCACCAGCAGGTGAGGTCACTTCATCCCCTTATAAGGAGACAAGTACATACAGCTCATGCTGCTGAGTCAACCCTCCCTAGACTGCTTCTTCATCCGTGTCGGGGCGGTGGTGCACGTGGTGCTGCAGACGCCACTATGCGATTTTGTCTCCACAGGATTTTATGTCATCCATATTACAGCAGCTGACAGGAGAATAGGTAAATGACACCCCATAATGGAGGAGTGGGAACAAAGGTGTGTGGAGGTAACTGGGTTGGGGGCACAGGCTGTCCGTGGAAAATTACAGTGTTTGGGGGAAATGGGGGGGAGGGGAGAAAGAAAAAGCAGAGAGAGAGAGGAATGGGGCGGGGGGAGAAGAAGCAGGGAAAAAAAGGGGGGAGAGAAAGAAAATGCAGAGAAAGACATAGGAAGAAGAAAAACCTAAGCCAAAAAAAGGTACAGGAAGCAACAGAAATCAGTGGGGCTCTTTGGAAACTCACACCCCTAAGCCTTTATCCTGGCTCTGAGAGAAGAGTGGGAGTTGCTCCGCAGCCACCGGAGTGAAACTGGGGGTGTCAGCAATCCTTGCCAGCCGTTCCAAGGCTGTGCTCCAGGTTTTTTCTGCTAACATCCTTTGCTGTTTTACTAGCTCCTCCAGATGAGATTGGCTGTCCCCGTTTTGATGGATGGTGGGGCCCTCTTCTCCGTCCGATTGGGGACCAGTGGGAATCTGGATTTCTGGGTGACACCCCAGACAGGATGGCTGCAGCATCAGGAAGGGAAGGAGGGTAAAAAGAAGCTCTCCTTCAAGCTGGAGTCGAATCAGTGACCTCAGGTTAGCCAGCTGAGTGTCCACTACAGTCCTCCGCTCTATCACCTGAGCTATCGGAAGGCAGCCAAGCAAGGGGCAGCCCGCTGCTGTCACCACTTCCTGCAAGTGAGCCCGTCTGCGCGTGCCGGGACAAATGCCAGCCGAGTGACTGGAATATGAAGGGACGGTCAAACAGCTGAGGAGAGTTTCTGTAGTGTAGCAGTTATCATGTTTGCTTCACACACAACAGGGCCCTAGTTCAAAGCTGGGCAGAAGCATGAGATCTTCCTTTTTTCCCCCTTCTCCTTGCTCTTCAGGAAGGCTCTCCTCCTTCTGTCGCTGGCCTGTACTGGGATTCCCCCTTCCCCTGGCTGGACAGTGGGCGGTCACATCAGCTGAGCGTGGCCCTTGGCGTCAGCCGTGATGAGCTCCAGGCCTCAGGCCACTCACCTCTTAGAAGGTTGCGCCTTGGCCTCTTCTGCCCTTCGAAGATGGCGTGCGGAGGCCAACTCTGCCGGCTGGCCTCCTTTGCATTACTGGCCAAAGGAGGAAGTGAGGCAGGAATGGGGCAAAAGAAGCAAGTCAAGCAGAGGAAGGCAGGGCAGAAGCCAAGGCCCTGAGTGTGGCTAACTGGGCTCAGTGGAGCACCACCGTTCCTTCTGCCAAAGCCTGTGGAGGTGCGGTGAGCTCCTGGGAGGCGGAAGCCTGTGCCTGCCTTGTGGCGTTCCAGGGAGGGCTACCTGGAGCCCAGGAGAAAAAGGGGGCTGTGACGCTGGCTTGATTGGGGCGGGGGGAGCATTTATTATATTTTTAACATCCATACATCAGAATCATAATAATTCATGTGAGATATGCCATGTCAGGTACTATTAGAAAGGCTGGAACGTGCTAAGTAAGATGATAATGTTTATGGTTACGGTCATGTGTTATGTGTGTAATGGAAGTGCTGAATATGTTTGTATCTGTATTTCATATTGTACTGTGTTTCTGGGCGACACCCCACACAGGATGGCTGCAGCACTGGCCTGCTTAATGACCCATTAAAGGAATTCAAAGGTACAATGGGCCCACAGGGCGGAGCCAGGAATATACCTGATGAGTCACCAGGACTTACTCCCGTGGCCCTGGCCTCCATCTTATTCCTGTCAATTTCCACAAGCAGCATGGAAAAGGTCAAAGGACATAAAAGGCAGCTGCACCACATCCATTTTGCCTCCAGTCTTCAGTCACCAGTCTTCACCTACCTCTGGATCGACTCATCTACAACTGAACGGAACTGAAGCTGTGAAACAAAGGACTGAGACCCATCCAGGTACTGGATGTACACCAGAGGGACTATACAAGCCTGCAAACTCCACAATTCTACCAGAAACCTGATCTATATGGACTTTCGATTCAATTGCCTGGGTCTGATTGCTTTCATCATTTAACACTTCTCTTATGGTTTGTTTCTTTCTTTTCATAATAAACTGTTAGTTTTAGTTACGAAAGGATTGGCTGGCAGTGTGGTATTTTGGGTAAGATCCAAACTTCCATTGATCTGGTAACTTGGCTGACTCTTTGGGGTCAGGAGAAACCTTTTTGATAAAGAGCAGAGAGTTTTAAAGAACTGATCTCTTTACTGGACCTAGTGGCCAATTGGGAGCCAGAGACTGAAATGCAGTGAAGGGGGCTGTGTATATTTTTATTTTGGCTTCTTGATAAGCAGTGTGGGGAATCAGAAGCACTGTTTGTGGCTGGTCGGGAAGTCTGGAACTGGCATCTCTATGCCCAGGCCAACAGATTCTTGGGCTGCTCTGAGGTTGGTCGTCACTTGAGACCTGGGATCGTTCAGCCAGTGCCCCACACAAATGCAGCCCAGCCCTTGGGGGCTGCTAGGCTTCTGACGCTGTCCTGGGGGAGCATTTGTATCAGTCGGTATCTCAGCATCTGGTGGCTCTGAGGATTCTCAGGGATGGCTTCGTCTTCCCTTTCGTGATGTGTCGGAGGGAGAATTGCTCTAGAGAAGCAGATCTCCAGGGGAGATCTCAGGCCTGATGCTGCACCATGGAGGCCGGGCTACTGGCAGGTAAATTACCTGAATTGATTGAGAAATTTCATCCCAGGGAGCCCCAGCTAACTATCCCCATCCCCCGTGTGACAGTCTCCCAGGAACAGGGCTCTGGAGCCACTTGGGATGCAGCCAGTCAGGCCTCTAGTGAGGCAGGCGTCTGTATCCCCTCCCTCCTTGAACAGGGCCAGCATTTAGCGGCTTTTGTGCCCTGCGGAGTTGGCATCCCTGGATCTATCCCACCGTGGGGCTCCCCCGGCCTCTACTTTCGACCAACCCCAGTTCATGCTGCCTTTGTTTTTCCTGTTCTTTGTCATGTTGCCTCCCTTTCTCTGCTTCCTCTCTTTCACGGTGCCTTGACAACGAGAGTCCTGCAGCACGTTAAAGACTAGCACATTTCTGCAGGCATCAGCTTTTGTGGGCTGCACCCCTCTTCGTCAGGTGCATGCAATGGAAATCAGATGGGGGTATACAGACACATCCGAGGGTAAGAAAGAACTCCTCTCTTTTTCTTGCTGCGCTAGCTCTCTGTCACAGCTTTATTTCCAACCGTTTCACATCTGGGCGGGGACTTGGCCCTGTGAAGACCCTGCTGGCTGGGGACGTGCCTCTTGAGGATGCCTGGCTGCCACTCCGGCTGCTCCCAGCCCCCCTGGCAATCCCGTTTGGGTGAGGAGCTGGCTTTTGAGACCAGTCGCTCACCTCCAGCTGGGCAATCAGCTGTGCGCTGAGGAGCCTTCCAATGCGCAGAGCTCTCTGCTCAGCTCTACAAGTCCTTAAGGAGACAGTGGTACTCCATCTTCGCTGCTCCCTCCAACTCCCCTTAGTCCCACTGCTCCTGAATCACTGCCAGACGCTCTCGTCTGCGGAGTACATCTGGCCATCCTCTGGCTACCGCATGTAAGGGAGTCCCCACGAACAGTGCTCCGGGACCAGCTAGGACACAGCTGGACAGGACTCAAGTGCGTCGGAGTCTGCCCCTCAGGTCTCCCCACGCCAGTGCAGCTGCCTCCTGAATCTGGCCTCGCAGGGTTGAGCGTCCCTTTTCCGCCTGAATTCCCCTGCAGATCCCCCTGGATGGGATCCTGGGGAGTTCTTCCATGGCCCCTAAAGGGGGCACGCACCGTGCCTTGCCATCAGAAGCGATTCACAGCCAGCGTGGAAGTCGGAAAGGTTTATTAGTTCTCAGGATCACAGTGTAGAAAGATTTTCTTAGCAGCTGAATTAGAAGTTACAGCAGCAACCAATTGGAAAGCCCCTACTTCTGGGCCCTACACCTCCAGCCCGCCATGGGGGGACTCGACTCTTCCAGCCAGCCACTCCCCAGCCCCAGCACCTTGCCCCTCCTCAGTCCTTTGTCTCCTTCCCAGGCAAGATGCAGCCTGTTACAGCTGGTTGAGGAAAGGCAGGGGGTCCTGGCCAGGTCTGCCTAGGTGTCGCTGGGGAAGGCCCATCTGCCCTCTAGTGGCCTCTGCAATTATCACACACCCGGGTCCTATCGCCGAAATACATGAGTAACATATGGGGGAAACTGAGGCACACCCACAGCACTTCGAGAAAACCCCAAGAATATCTCCACTTCTTCACACACCCATCCCAGGGGCTAGCTGTGTCAGAGCATGGCAGCCTTGAAGCCACAAGCAGTCCATCACTTTCCGTTCAGCCGGCCCAGCTGCAATATCTTTAGCATAGCAAAGGCAGGAGGATTCCATGGTTGGAGGGGGCCTTGAAGCCAGGACTCCTGAGTTCCACTCCTAGCCGGGGGAAGCTGCATAGCTAATACTTGGAGCAGGGAGCCAGGCCCGGTGGGTTCTACTCCCAGCTCTGCCCCACGTTCTAGACGTCACCTGCACTCTCTGTGTCTCCCTTTTCTTCCCAGTCAGATGGGACTAAAAGTGACACTTCCCCGGTGCCCCCCGCCCCCCGCAATGCTGTGAGGCGAAGTCACCATTGTACAGTGCTGGGCGGCTAGGAAGGCACTAGAGCAGGGCAGAGGTTTGTAAAGCTTGGAGTGTCACGCAGCACTTGTATCAGCCCCTGGAACACTGGCTGAGGGGTCAAAATCCCAGGTGCCCTTAGCTAGAGAAACAGTGGCTGCGAAGTCTTGTGAATGGGATTATCCTGCAGAAGGGGGAGAAATGCGTGTGAGGGGTGCCTGCTCACAACGGGTTCAGTGACCTCTCTGGAGACTCCTGCCCCACCTCCACACCCTGCTCGTGCCATAGCAGTGCTGTTATTTTCAGTGTAATTAGACACACTGTCATTTCTATCGCCTGCACCAAGTCAGTAGTGAACAAACCTCGGTCCCATCTTCTGCCTCCGTGACGCCCTATGTGAAGTGAGTTAGGGGGATCTTGGCCTACGTGCTAGTGGAAAGGTGTCCACACCACAGCCGGCGCTAACGTGGGCCCTGGGTGGCAGAATCCAAGGAATTAATGGTCTGTGTAGACTGAACCCCTCTTCCCAGGAGGGGTGTCCATGAAACGAGGGGCTCTTTTCCTTCCTAGGCCCAAGCAATCTTAGTGCGTCTCCTTCCCCCCAGTACTCTGGCAGGGAGCAGCATGCCTGGGCTGTCTGCAGCAGGTGGGGGGCGGGACCATTTGTTTCCTGACCCTTGGGGATGGAGGGGTGATTGAGCCAGCTCCTCCCCCTTACCATTCTGTCTCTCTCTCTCACCCCCACCTGGCCCAGCAAGGGACATGGTTATTAAGAGATCCTGCATGAGGTTCTGTAGACTTAAATAGAAAGATATCAAAATAAAAGAGAATTGTTGAGAAAGGTGAATGGGGGGAAATGTCAGCACGGGGAAACTCTTGTCTAATTTCCCCACCCACACGGAGTGATATTGGTGCCTTTAACACCGACAGATAAGAGCTTTCATGGCATTACAAGCTCCCCAAACAGCTGGTCCCTTTAAGAAGCAGAGGCCTCTGGCTAGCAGATGTGCCCTGCAGTGATTCCTCAGGAGCTGGGTTACTGGCATACAGAGCAGTGGCCTGGAGCAGAGCCTTCTTTCCACGGGGCAGAGCTAGGCTGAGGGCTCATGGCACACCAGGGGTCAGCTGCAAGCTCCCAGCTCTGAACTAACTGGATGGGGCACTTCAATGGTACAGATTCTTCCCGGGTTTGACCCTGTAACAGGGTGGCTTGCCCTACGGGCTGGAGAGCCTGGGGCTAAGCCAGCCCTGATCACAGGCTGAGCCACACCTGGGCTGAATAAGGTGCTCTCTGGGTAAAAAGCCCAATGAAGTGGGGAAGTTTTGAAGAGGGTAGTTACAGTTACAGCCACTGAGAGTGCAAGAAGGCAGTGGCTGAGTCAGCAGGGGAAAAGCCAAAGAAGCAAGAGAAAGTTTTCCAGGTAGGGAGGTCTAGGAGAGACCGTGAAGGACACCTGGGGTGAAGATTGTGAGTTTGTGTTTGATGATGTTTTGGATTAAGCTTGAAGGCAGGTATGTAGTGGGGGAGTCAACAAATTGGACCCCCAAGAGGGAATTTGCTTAAACTACCTTTTGAATTGAGCGAGTTCTTAAGAGCCCTCGAGGGGAGACTCAGTGCTGTGCTGAGGTAGCCCTGGCCATGGTGGGTGGGGAGTGGCTACATGATATTCCAGGCCTTGTGGGAGAGGTGACCATCAAAATCCTTGGGGACTTTAGTCATGTCCCCAGATACATATGAGCTCCCCCACACATGCAGCAGGAGATGTGGTGATCAGGAGAGCCTAGCAAATCTGCAGAGATCTGCATCTGTGGCTGCAGTTGTGTTGCTCATTAGTTTTGTGGTATGTGTGTGAATCCAAAATGTTTTGTATCCATGCAGGGCTCTAGTGATCAAGGTTTGGAAACCCATGACATAATGCTAGCTGGGCCACTCCCAGGGAGCATGCCTAAAGCCTCAAGGAGCTGAGAGACCGTCTGTAAACTCCTGAATCCCTCTTTCTGAGAGCCCTGTGCTCTTTCATGTCTAAAATCAGACAGAGGTTTCTTGTGATCCAAATCCTCTGAGCACAAAGGATCATGGGATCAGGATTGCAGCAAGAAACCACAGGTTGTCTGGGGAATGTAAGTGGAAAGAAATTGAGACCCACACTGTCTCCCTTCTAACAGTGCTTCTCAACATCTTTCCACTCGCTACAGGAAAACCACTGTGATCTCAACTCCCCCATCCTCCAGAACTGGGATTGTGGCTGGTGCCTCCTCTCATGGTTCCAGTTCTGAGGATGCCATCTCGCCCTTTTGTCCCTGTGTAGTGAGTCCTTTGCTTGCAAAGGTTCCCTGTGTCTAATGTTTGGTGGGTGGGGTGGGGGAAGGGACTGACCTCTTTAGGTTCCTCCCTGCTTGTAGAGATCCCGTAAGAGGTTTCTGAGCTGCAGAACTGGGATGGCTCTGAGTAGCTGGTATTTAAGGCTTTCCTTCCTATATGGGTTTTGGAGTCTCCTTTTTATCAGATGGAGGGAGGGGCCCAGTTGGCCTCACCCCTCCTTCTGTACCCTTCCTTCTGCTTCAGCACTTGGATCACCTGGTGTCCTTCTGCTGTTCTCATGGAATCTTGATCAGCTCAGCACCTGTCTCTGGATGGTGAGTTTCATCTCCTCCCCACGCAGCGGCTTGCTCCATGTGGCCTCACCAAGGTCTTTCATCTGCCGATGTTTGTTTTCCCTCATCTAACAGCTCTGCTTCCACATGCCTTGATTCTCAAGCCCTAATGAGCTGGTTCCCTTCCATTGTAATTGTAAACTGGAAACCCTCATTGACAAGCTGTGTTTTGAAGGGGGTCCCACAGGATCTGTTTGGGTATGTCTAGGCTGCAATCAGACACCCACACCTGGCCTGTGTCAGCTGACTTGGGCTCACAGGGCTGCAAGGCAATAAAACATCCGTATAGACAGACATGGACTCAGGCTGGAGCCCAGCCTCTGGGACCCTCCCCTCAGAGTCCCAAAGTCTGGGCTCCAGCCTGGACCTGAATGGAGCTATACAATTGCACCATAGACAGTCAGCTGCCATGGGCCAGCCATGAGTGTGTGATGGCAGCGGAGATGTACCCTGCTTGCCCCACTGCTATTTAACACTTGTATCAGTGAGCGGGAAGAAAACAACAAAACCATCACAGATAAAGCCTGCAGATGATCCAGAACCTGGGGGAGTGGTAAATAATGGCGAGGGCAGGTTACTGATACGAGGTGAGCTGGAGTGCTGGGTAAACTGGGCACAGGCAAATAACATGCATTGGAATATGGCGAAATGGAATGTGTCCTTCTGGGAAGAAGGAAGGGATGCCCTGCTGCCAGGGTGGGGCGCTCTGTTCTGGGAAGCAGTAACTGTGAGAGGGGTTTGGGGGGTGGCTAATCAGTTGAACATTAGTTCCAGTGCAATGGTGTAGCCAAAGGGGATGACGTGATTCTTGGATGCAGAAATGGGCATTTGGAGTAGGAGCGAAGAGGTTGTTTATTCTACCTCTGTATCTGGCAGTGGTACAGGAGTCGTTTTACCTGATGCAGGGGCTCTGAAGTGGAAGTGAAGATCTCACCCCACGTCTTCAGTAAATGGTGTATGACTCATGGTTTTAGACAACTGCATGGACAGAAGTGGTGTCTGAAAAGCAAAGCCTAACACATCATTGCTCCCCTCCAGCAGCAGGGGAAGAGGCTGTGCCACCGTCACTCTCTCTAGGGAGCTGATACTGAGCATGAGCATGGGTGGTGTTGTACAGTGCAAGAGCTGAACCCAGGACTGGCAGGGGGGGTTCGGAGCAGGTGAGATGGGGCAGGGTCTGAAGGAAGGGGCCTGTCCATGTTTTAGGTAGGGCAGGGGAGGATGTGATGAGGTGCAGGTGTTAGGGAGGGACAAGGGAAGATGGAAAGGGTGTACAGTGTTTCCAACCCCAAGTGTTTGGACTTTTGGGGCCTGACTCGTGTCTGTTAGAGACGGATGTAAGATAATGAGATTTTAAACACAAACACGTTGTTGGTTCTTTAGATTTGCCTAGTGTCTGAGCCTGGCCACACTTGGGTCACGTTTTCAGTCTTCTTTGTGCAACCACAAGGGCTAGACTCTGAAGGTTTTTACAGATGAGATCACTGGAGAATCTTGGCTTTCATCACTCTGGAATCTGGGGCCTTAAGACAAACAGCCGATATCCTGAAAGTTGCCATAAAATTACAAGAGTTGGCAACAGTGGTTGTGATGGGGGCATTTCAGAGGTTCTAGGGAGCTGGGGTGCAGTTGGCAAGGGCCCGCTGCCCCATTTGCCAGGAGCATCCAGTGCTAACCCTGATCTGGCTGTGGGCACCTCACACCAAAGGGACATCTGTCTGCCAGGCAGCCGCTAGGCTCCTTTACCCACTGCTCCACTCCTGATTACCCAGAGAATGCCATGGAGCTGGGAACTCATTCACTGCACCCAAGCAGGACTGGCCAAGACTGGCTTTTCGCTGCTCACTGGGGGTCTTGGTAGTAGAATTGGGGGGGGGGGGACATGAGGTTCAGCCCAAGTCAGCTGATGCTGGCCAGCTGCAGGCCTTTTGTTGCAGTGGAGACAGACCCACAGGGGGTCCGGGTTCACATGGCTCCGTCCAACGCGTCGTCGTCATTCACACCAGCACATGGGATACAAAACACTTGGCCCACGCTTGGCTCTGGTGTGACTGAGGGCGAGGGCAGGGCTCTGTGTGCAGTGCGAGGAAGTGGAGGTGGGTAGAGAGGATTCTCCAGGTTTTCCCTGCTTTGGGGTTAAGGAGAGAGGTGCCCCCCCCCCTTCTCGCGCTGCACTCAGACACTTTCTTTAGCAGCTCAGCTCAGTGCTGCTCACTTGCTGCGTCCCTATTCATGAGCGACAGCTCTGGCCCCTCTCTGCAGTAACCCCGGCCCCTGCTCTGCAGAGCTGGGCTGCCTGCTGGAGAGAGGTGGCCGTAAAGCACTGCACTAAAGTGCCGGTGTGCTGGTGGGGAGAAGGAGCTTGCTCCTGAAAGATTCACGGCAGGAGGCCTTGCTGGGATCTCTGCCCTTCTCATGTAGCTGAATCCAGCTTCTCCATGTGGCTTCCTCACCAAGATCATTGTTACTGGTGGAAATGCAGGAGGGAGGGGAGAAGAGAGTTCTGACTGCTTTATGCTTCTCTTTTAGCGTGCTGGCTCGGAGCCTCCCAGGTGCTCCTGTGCAGGGGGAGGGCAGAGGGGCAGGCAACACACGGGAGAGGGAGCTGGGCCAGCATGTGCCACAGGGAGAGGAGGCTGCAGTGATACTGGCACCTAACCTCATGCGAGTCAGCACAGAGCCATGGACAGTGGTCAGTGCTGAGCAGGAGCTGGTCAGCTTCCTGTATGTCAGGCCCTTATGGTGTCCTGCTACCAAGTGCTGCTGGCTGGCAGGCTGCCACGTCAGCTGGACGCTCTGATGGAGCCAAAGAGCTCATGCTAGAGTCAATGGTCTGTGCCCTAGAGCAGGGGTTGGCATGGGAGACGGGTAGTGGCACCAGGCCAGGCAGGGGCTGGGATCCAGGGACTGATGGGAGCAGCAGGGGCTTAGGGTCTGTGCCTGCCTGGAAGAGCCATGGGGACAGGAACCAGGGGGTTTGAGCCCCATTCCCAGCTGGGACTGCCCCTATACAGCCCCTGTCTATTGGGTCCCACCCACGCTCAGACCACCTGGCTAATGGGTTTCCCCCAGGTGGGGGACAAACTCCAGGTTCCTGGCTGCCATCCCCAGATGTTAGACATTGAATTGTCCCCTCCGGGAGTGGCTGGTGGCACTCCCAAAGGGAACCAGAGCTTCTGTCCACAGCACTGGCTCTGGGGGATCTACTCCAGTCCTCTCTCTCCCAGCAAGAGACGCTGTGGGGAGTGGGGGCAGTAGAGGGTGGGGGGTGCTGTCCTCCAGCAGCACTGCAGAAAACAGGGGAGGTGATAGCGCTGTGCAGAGAGCTCACTGCCTGCAGTAGGAGGTGCTCGAGCAGCAGTGGAAATGCTGAAGGCTGAGTAGAAGCAGTGGCTGGTGAAAGACTGCAGCTCTTACAGCCTCTCATCAGCCAGGCCCACTGTGTGAATTGGGTTTGTTTGCCTGTTCCCAGTGGCATTAGTGAGCCACGCAGCAGGCTGGTGGTTGTGGAGGACAAAGGGGGTTGGGTTCAGTATCTGTGGGTTGATTCTGACAATAAACAGCCCTGTCTGCCTGACCCCCTCTCCCAGGTCCCTCTCCAGGCAGGAGCTGAAAATCACCATCGCTGATGTGAGGGAGGCACAGGCCAAAGGTTCAGCAATGCTGCCTGGAGAGCAAACGCCGCTCAGGATCCCCATGCAGGGTTGTCAGGTTCAGCATCTCTGGCTCCTTTGGCTTCCCATTCGCTGGTTTGAATCTGGTTCAGGGCATTGGCTCGCGAGCATGCTGTCTTTGGTGGGCCCCAGTCTGATTCCCAGCGGTGCTGTAATCAAACCACCCACACAGCTGCTGCTGACTGGGCCCTGTTGGCAGTGTCGGCAAAGGGTCAACGAGAGACTGAGTCCCTGGGAAAACTGTTAATATATTTGATATTAAGAAAAACTTTGTCACTCATTGGGGTGAAGCGCTGGCGTGGGTTACCCAGAGAGGTGGTGGAATCTCCATCCTCAAGTCTTTAAGGTTTGTGTAGTGAGGGGGTGTGACCTTCCTCCCAGACTGCCAGACGGGGCCGGTGGGGGTGGAGCTAGAGCCTTCCTGTCTACCAACCCGGAAGCATGGGGGCGGGGCAGGAAGTATAAAGGAGAGGCCCAGGGCTGCTGGTGGCCTGGTACCCAGGGAAGCTGAGCAGGGCTGGTGTCCAGGAGCAGGCGAAGGAGCAGCACAAGGCCTGGGGCCCCACGGTAACCTCGGATCCCCCCATCCCGTTGGAGCAGGGGATTCTGAGGGGCAAGGACCTGGAGGAGTTGCCTGATGCTGATGTGGAGGAGGTGGCCCTATGGGGGCCAGACTTGGAGGAGCTGCCCCTGAAAGGACAGGGGGACGATGGCGAGGTGTGGGCCCTGACTGGGCCTGACCTGGAGGAGTTACCCCCCACCGACGGCCCCGAAGAGCTGCCTGACCTGCCACCCCCCAATGAGATGGAGGGGTTCTACAATCTGCCCCTGGGCACCTACCCCAATGAGGGGGACTGGACACTGGAACCCCAGGTACCTGAGGGACAGGGGGAGGAAGTAGCCCAGGGGAGGGGCCACACGGTCTGGGAACCGGGGAGCCGGATGGCGAGTCAGCGTGTTGCGGTTGGGACCCTGCGGCCGACCCCGTGGCATACCCCTCAGCACAGCTAGGGACCTGGGCTGGGACTCAGTGGAGTCGGGTGGGCCTGCATCCCCCTTCCCCGACCACACCGGTGACCCTTTGAACTGTTTTGCCGCCCCGCCCAGGGCCTATAGATGGTTTACTGCCCCACCCAGGGGGCCCTGAACTAGGTAAAGGTCGGGGACTGTTCCCCCCGCCCTGAGCTGGGACTACCCCCTCTACAGTGCGGCTTGACAAAGCCCTGGCTGAGGTGATTTATTTGAGGTTGGTCCTGCTTTGAGCAGGGGGTGGGACAACTAGATGACCTCCTGAGATCCCTTCCAACCCTAATCTTCTATGATTCCTCTCCCTCTGCCTCCTCATGGCAGGGTAATAGTTAATACGAGCATTTAATGGACGGCTCCCCCCAGGCATCCTTGCAAGCCAAGCCAGGCTGAAACATGTTGGCTGAGTGATGGCAAGGCAAAGTGCTGCCCAGGCTATTCTTTATTCTTCAGGGTTGTCAGGCTGGTATCACTGTCCGGTGGGCCTACCCCAGACAAGGCACCCGCAGGAGTGAATGCGGTGCTGGAAGGGCAGCCGGTGCACGGGGAGTGAGCCAGGCACCTTGCTTACGAATCTGTGCATGGCTGCTCTAACACATGCATCCTCGCTTTCTGTAAGAGCAGAGCGACTTCAGTCGGGGCCCCTGGGAACAGGCTGCCAGGTGTTCTCCAGGCCAGTGCCCTGTTCCTGCTGTGTCCCAGTGCTCAGAGAATGAAATCCAAGATGTTTGTTGTCAGGTCTTATGACCTCAGTCCCCAGGCCTGTTCTCTGAGACCGTATCAGCCCCTCCCACATCCTGGGCAAGGAGCAGAGTTTTACAATGCATTCTCTGGAGATAGGGCACTAAATGTCCCCATCACTCCCGCAGAAATGACTCGACAGAATGTGCTGTGGTCGGAAGTTCAGAGGCTCAATTTTTCATGAGGCCAGATGCTCAGATTTGGTATTTGAGACAATGAGAGGCAGAAGGAAAAGTTGTGCTTTCAGGTTTTCTGTTCTGGTGTTGCATTTTAATTAGGTGACACAGCCTGCAACCTGGCTGTAGTTCATTAAAGTCTGTGTTTTCTTTTAATCCCACATGCAGTTAAGCTCCCCTCCTCCCATCTGAAACCGGCACATCTGTTACAATTTATGATCCTGAAGGGACCTAGATTTGCAGTAGCCAAATTGTACGAATTAAAGCCAGAGTGCCAGGATGCTAGGACTCTTGTTACTCTATGTATTATTTGTAGTGTGGTAGTGACCAGTTGGCTCAGTTGATGTTGGGTCCCCCACATTGTGCTGGGCACTGCACAAACAATGGATCAGGTGCCCAGGTGTTTTTTTTTTTTTTTTTTTTAAATCAACGATTGCCTTTGATTAAAATGGAAGGAATTTAAAAAAATCTAATTCACTTGATGCCAGTGATGCTTTGTACAATGCTGGGGTGTACATTTTTTAAATAATAAAGGACTATAATTCCCCCCCCACACACATACACACACACACACCCACACCTCTAAATAATGCTACAGTGTTCAGGTATTGGGCAGGGAATGCGGAAATTTGGGTTCAACTCTGCAGTTGACCCTCTGTGTGGCATTTGTAAACTGAGAATAGCAATATTCCCTTTCTCAGATTCTTTGCCCCTCACCTGTAAACTGTTTGGGGCAGGAACTGTCTCTTCCTATGTATGTGTGCAATGCCCAGCCCAGCAGGGCCCTTATCCTTGGTTGTAATAGGAATAATTCCTGTCTGGTAAACTGCAGGTTTTTGGACCGTTGTTGAGGACTGGAGTACTCCAATGCCATGTACCAGTGTAGTCAGCAGTCATTAAACCTCTGCAGTCTGGGGAAGGCAGGGTGGGGGTGAACGTGTTAGACCAGGTGTCGGACTTCTGGATTGTGTCCCCAGATCTGAGAGGCAGAGATTGGGAGTCAGGACTCCTTGCTTCTGTTCTCACCTCTGTAATCTTGGGTGAGTCCCTTCCTCCCTTTGTGGTGTTTCCCCACCTGTAAAATGGGAGGAATAATCCTCACTTCCCAGGGTGGGCGGAGTCTCTGTTCATGAATGTTTCCAAAGCATTTTGAGGTTCCTGGGTGGAAAGCACCAAGAACAGGCCAGTTCTGCTCTCACATTGGTGTGAATCAGGAGTAACCGCACTGAAACCCTGAGCTGGCTCCACTGGCTTCATTTTCACCTGCCACTCCAGAACCTTTAACAGGGCTGCAGGGCTAGAAGAGAGGGCAGAATTCCCCCCTTTGGCCTGGCTCAGCCTGACCTGGCCTGGTGTCACCATTCATGCCCATGCAAAGTGACTGTGAGATGAGACCTAGTGAGGTCTCTCCCCTCACTCACACCACTGGGAGTGTCACATCTCTGCACTGCACAGCCATAGGTGGCAATAAAGTGCCAGCTGTGCAGAGTTGGAGTCCTCATCCTTGGAACTTCTGTGCCCTTGGAAACTGTCCCACGGCTCTGTACCCATCCAGGCCTGAAAGAGCTCTTCATACTGGTGAAGACAGGGTTATTTCAGCACCAGGCTCCATTATGGACAGGACAAGCTGTCTGAAGCTGGGTTCACAGGGTCCTGCCATAGGCCCTGCGGGAGAGCAGAACAGGTGTATATGGGCTGTGCAGATCTGAGATGGGCTACAAGGAGTTTTCACCCCTGGGTTCCCCAGCCCTGAGATACTCAGCTCCCACTTTTCTCTTTGTTGCAGATGAAACCTCATTCGAAGCTGGGATCAAAATGCAGATTCACAGCCAGGATGAGCCTCCTGAATTGACCAGCTGAGCTTTGGGGTAGCACCTGGATTTCAGACCTTTGTGTTCCGCCAGGAACAGTGGGTGAGGAGCAGGGACATTCCTGGGCTGGACACTCTGGGCTGTCACAGGCAGAGTAGTAGCACTAAGCAGGTGGAGGGGATGGATGCAGCATTGCAGGAGCCTGGAGGGGTAAAGAGGTGACTGGTGGGATATGAACAAGGTCTATAAAATCCTAACTGGAGTGGAGAAAGTGAATAGGGAAGTGTTATTTACCCCTTCACATAACACAAGAACCAGGGGTCACCCAATGATATTAACAGGCAGCAGCTTTCAAACCAACAAAAGGAAGGACTCCTTCTTGCAACGCACAGTCAGCCTGTGGAAATCACTGCCAGGGGATGTTGTGAAGGCCAAAACTATAACTGGATTCAACAATTAGATAAGTTCATGGAGGGGAGGTCCGTCAATTGCAGTTAGTCAGGATAGTCAGGGACGCAACCCCATGCTTCGACTGCCACATGCTGGGATTGGACGACAGGGATGGATCACTTGTTTATTGCTTTGTTCACTCTGAAGCATCTGGCAATGGTCACTGCTGGAAGACAGGATACTGGGCTAGATGGACCATTGGTCTGACCCAGTCTGGCTGTTCTTATATGACTGTGCTTCTTGAGCCACAATCCCACACTCAGAAAAAAGGGTGTGCTGGTTTAAAAAAAGACATTGTGTGGGGGGAAGCGAAGGCAGCTATAAAAAAACCCATAATATATAACAAATGGAACAAATGAGAAGCTAATATTAATATTAATCAGATGCTAGGTATTGTAGAAAATTGATAAGGGAAGCAAAGGGACACAAGGAGAAAACTGGCCAGCAGAATCAAGGAAAATAAGGAGTTTTTAAAAACATGTTGGGAACAAAAAGAATCCTAACAATGGTGTATTGGTCCATTACTAGATGGAAATGGTAGAAGAATTAATAGTAATGCAGATAAGGCAGAAGCATTTCTGTTCTGTATTTGGGGAAAAAACATGATATCATCATGTTATATGACTACACTCTTCCATTCCACTAATATCTCAGGAGGATGTTAAACAGCAGCTACTAAAGTTAGACATTTTTAAATCAGTAAGTCTGGATAACTTGCATTCCAGAGATTTAAAAGAGCTGGTTGAGGAGCTCACTGGACTGTTAATGCTGACGTTCACTAAGCCTTGGAACACCAGGGGAGTTCCAGAAAACTGGAAGAAAGTTACCCCTTTTAAATATTAGCACAACAGTAAATGGGATGACCCAGGTATAGGTCATAGGCCTGTCAGTCTGACATCTATCCCAGGCAAGATAATCAAGTGGCCAATACAGGACTTGATTAATAAGGGGGTAATATAATTGGTGCCAATCAACACAGATTTTTGGAAAATGGATCCTGTCAAACTAACTTGATATCTTTTTTGATGAGATTACAAGTTTGACTGATAAAAGGAATAGTGCTGATGTAATATGTTTAGACTTTCGTAAGTCATTTGACTTGGTATCACACATTTTAGTTTCAAGAATTAGAAAGATTAACCTGAAATTAACCTGGCACAGATTAAATGGATTAAAAAATGGCTAACTGGTAGGTTTCAAAATGTAATTGTAAATGGGGAATCGTCTATGATTACCAGGTGTGGTTCTAGTGGGGTCCCACAGGGATTGTTCTTGATCCTACACTATGAAACATTTTTATCAGCCATTGGGAAGAAAACATAGAATCATCACTGATAACATTTGCAAATGACACACAAATTGGAGGGCGTGATAAATAATCACATGGACAGATCACTGATACAGAGTGATCTGGATGGCTTGGTAAGGAACCAATGTGCCTTTTAACATAATATGTAAATGTGTACATCTAGGAACAAATAATGAAGGCCCTACTTACAGGATGAGGCTCTATCTTGGGAAGCAGTGACTGGGAAAAAGATTTGGGGGTTGGCGTGTATAATCAGGTGAACGTGAGCACCCAGTGCAACACTGAAGTCCCAAGGGCTAATGCTATCCTTGAATGCATAAACAGGAATCTCGAGTAGGAGCGCAGAGGTGATTTTTTTACTTCTGTATTTGGCCTTGGGGTGACCACGTCTGGATTACTCTATCTAGTTCTGATGGCCACAGTTCAAGAAGGATGTTGACAAGTTGGAGAGCTCTATTTAGCTTAACAAAGAGAAGGTTAAGGGGTGACTTGATAACAGTCTGTAAGTACCTACATGGGGAACAAATATTTAATAATGGGCTCTTTTGTTTAGCAAATGAGGTCTAACGTGATCCACTGTCTGAGAGCTGAAGCTAGACAAATTCAGACTGGAAATAAGGCGGTAAGAGTAATTAACCAATGGAGCAATTTACCAAGGATCGTGGGGATCCTACATCATTGGGAATGTTTACATCAAGATTGGATGTTTTTGTAAAAGATCTGCTGTAGGAATTATCTGGGGAAAGTCATATGGCTTGTGTTGTATAGGAATTCAGACTAGATAATCATAGTGGTCACTTCTGGCCCTGGAATCTATGCATCTATTATTGTGGGGACAGAAACAGCCCCTTTGGGACAGCAGAGAGTGGGAGCTAGTCATTAGAGCATGGCACTAAGAGCTAGGACTCCTGGATTTCCATCTTTGCTGAGGATGGGATGTGGGAATCTAGTCACTAAAGCATCTGGTTTGGAACCAAAATTCCTGGGTTCTGTTCTGTGCCCCGGTGTGTCAGCCTTAACATCAGTCCTCTCTCCATGCCTCAGTTTCCCCTGTGGAATGGGGATAATGAGCCTCGCACAGGGACTTGTGGGGCTCAGTTTATCTATATTCTGTGTTACCAGATTTGCCCTTCACCTTGGGGTATGCTCATTTGTTAGGGTTATATTCCTGGAAGGGGGGTGTGATTCTATTAATGTACTGCTTGTGTTATTTGTGTGTTCATTTGGCTACAAACCCCCTCCCAATGGAGTTATCCTGCAAGACCTAAGGTTTTCAGGGCTGGGTTCCTCCAGCACCAGATTCAAATAAACCCCCCACAGATACAGACACACATTTCAGATTAACGGAGTGCGTCTGAACGGACCAGGCTATCCGCACTGTCAGCTGACCCCTTATGCGTCCCTGAACTCAGCAGGCTGGGTGACACCACACTCTCAGTGGCCACCCTTATATGCCCCTTTGCCTTGCACCAGAATAGAGCAGGCTGGATCCAAACAGCACCTTTTGGCTACTCCCCTCTGTCTGCCCCTGGACTCAATCAGGCTGAGTCAAACAGCACATGAGTCGCACCCTTAGTTGCCCCTGGACTCCATAGGCTAGACAGAGTAGCACATCCTGGCTGTCCCCTTCATATGCCCCTTTATACCACAATTGTTCTACCAGTAACCCCCTTGATGAGCAAACCCCATAGGATTTTTGGGCACTCCAGAGATCTTTGGCTTGGGTAAGAGAAGCGTTACTACAGAGCAAGAGAGGGACCAAAGACACAAAGGAGTAAAATAAAGTTTGGAGAGAGAGAGAGAGAAGGTGGCAACCAGCTTGATTATAACAGTTATTTTATTGCTAGATATGTACTAATAGTAATACCAGACAAGGAGAGAAACACAATCAAATGCTTACAATACTACACAATGACAGTTGGGGGATTGGAGAAAGCTAGCCCAGGTTTGATTACAAAAGTAGAAAGTTATACCTGGACTGAGAGAGAGACAAAAAGTGTGTTGGGGGAAGAAGGGGGGTGCAGTCTTACCCCTCCGTGCATCTCAGAGGTTCCCAAGAAAACAGGCTGGTCAGCTTAGGGACTGGAGCGCTTTTAGTGTGGCAGAGCCCCCAACATGATCGGTCAGGAAGAGAAGACAGGTTCCAGTGGAACTGATGCAGAGTTTTGGATCCAAGCATCAGAACAGGGGTTTGAACTGTGATGGGATTTTTGTAGACAACAGGTTTGTTTATGGATAAACAATGTCTGGATAAAAGGAGCTGAGGTTAGTCCTGCTTTGAGCAGGGGGTTGGACTAGATGACCTCCTGAGGTCCCTTCCAACTCTAATATTCTATGATTTCTGGAAGGGCGCTTTTCCTTGAGAGAGACAGAGAGAGAGAGAGAGAGAGAGAGAGCTCACAATGCAACCAGGATACAGTGTTTGAATATCAATACCTAGAATGGTCTGATAACTGCGGAGCTGGATGTGCGCAGGTGTTAGTTCATTTACATCAAGAGCAGAGATCTCCCAACATGCAATGCATCCCTGCTTTACCAATCCCAGAGTTCAGTGTGTTTTCCACCTTCGATGTAGATGAGGCTTCTGTATGCCCCTTTTTACATCTTTGATGTAGATGAGGCATGTGGAGTTGTATCACCCTTGATGGGAGGGTTTTCCACTGCCTTTTCATATTGAAATGCCTTTGGTTTCTGGGTCAGGCATGGGCTGTGGGGTGGTATGGGGGTGGGGGGGTATTTAGGTGAACCAGCCCTGGTTCCCCAAGAACACAGCACTGCTAGGTAACAGGCATGTAATTGAGGAACCTCTGGAAACTGAAGACAGGTCATGTGGCTGAGAACACGCCAAGACAGCAGAGCTGACACAGTCTGGGTAGCCTGAGCCTCCCCAAGCTGATCTGCACAGCAGGGTCCTGTGGCTAGAAGGATCTTCCTTGGAACATTCCTGGGCCCCTGCAACTTTCACACTTGTTCCTCTTTTTTTTTTCTTCCAGACTGAAGAAGACTCCATTGCTGCCACTGCTACTTCCTCCTCCTCGTGGCAGGACTCAATATCGGAACGGCCCCCTGCTCCTACATAGCCATGAACCAGTTTGCCATCAACAATGCTGAGAAGAAGCGCATGACCCTGAAGGACATCTACACCTGGACTGAGGATCATGTCCCTTATTTCAAACATGTGGTGAAGCCAGGCTGGAAGGTAATGTGCTCTGCCGGGGATGCACCTGACCCCACCAGGGGTCTAACACTAGTGGGATGTTTGGCTGAGGAATTGCTTTTCATTTGCATCCAAAGGAACAAGCACCTTGTGTAACAGGATGGAAACCATTTCAAACGAAGGGCCCTCTTCAATTCCTGCTGTTCTCTTTTCCATCCCAAACACCAGCATCCTCTCTCGCCTCCTCTCAGGCAGGGCAGTGGGCTGGCTGGACACTGGGCTGGAAGCTGGGATATCTTCAGTGAGGACACTAAAGGCCTTTAGTGATGTGGCTATAACTGGGTACCTGTTGAGCATGAAAGGCCATGGTCTGCCAGGACTCCATGGGGCAGAGTTCCCCTGCCTGGGCTGTAGCATCTGAGGGTCCCACCTATGCTTGGTAGCCAAAAACATTTCCTCTCCTCCCAGAACTCCATTCGACACAATCTGTCCCTTCATGATATGTTTGTCCGGCTGACGTCTGCCAATGGTACAGTCTCCTGGACTATTAACTGCTATCTGACGCTGGACCAGGCGTTCAAGGTGAGAGTCTTCTGGGAAGGAAAACAGGTAGCCTTCCCAATTCCTGAATGCCAAGACATCTGACTGCATCTGATTTCAAAAGGGGGGTGCGAAGCCTCCTTGGCACGTGGCTCCATTCTCTAGACCAGGGGTGGGGAACGTCTGGCCCGTGGGCCATATAAGGCCCGTGAAATCATTTGGTCTAGCCCTGGAGGCAGGGGGGAATTCAGTGGGAATTCGGCAGTGGTGCGGTTTCACGGCGGCGGCGGGGGGGAATTTGGTGGCAGACACTCAGCCGTCTTCCGCGTACCACCATCAGGCCCTTGGCAGAAAACAGGTTCCCCACCCCTGCTCTAGACGTTGGGCTGTTAATTTGACAAAAGGTGGGTTCTGTTTGAAGCGGGAGGTGCTCTGGATGGGCAGGAGCACCTCTGGGGCAACAGGGCTCTGCAGGTGCTGCGTAGCAATGTGAATGCTGAAAGAGGTAGATTAAGCTTTCAACCTGATGCTTTCCAAAGGCCTGATGCAAACTCACATAGGAGCTAATGGAAAGACTCCCGTTAACTTTAATGTACTGCATAATTGTGTTTCAACAGCCATGCAGGCAGAACTGCCCTGTGTTACCTATATGTAGCCAGTAAATATACAGTATTTTTAATTATACTCTAACCATTAAGTCACATCAAAAGCAAACTTCAAAACTCTGAATGAAAAGCGTACATTTTATATCGGGTTTTAAGAATCCATTTATTGTATTTTGACTTCTTGATATGTTGGATTTAGTTACATGATTATATTTTTTACTGAAATATCAATTATTGTCAAGGCTAGCAATAGTTTTTGTGTTACACAGGGAGGAGTGGTGCGACCCCTCTGCCAATCGGAGTGGGCTTAGACCGTCCCTGAAGGGAAAGGTGCACCAATCGGGATGGGGTGGAATCTCTGGGGCTCGATGGTTGGTCGGGTGGCAGCGCCGCCCCAGAAGTCTCGGCCTTTAAAGCGTCTTTTTTTCTTTTCTTTAAAACACTGCCTCTACAAAGATGTGGTGTAAGTCAGGTGGTCGAGAGGTTGCCGCTCCTGTCCTCCTTTTCATTAAAACCAGCCTCAAACATAAAAGCTTTTGTAAATAACCTAAATGAAAACCCATCATCTGAAAACGCATTTAAAAATAAAACAGTGTATGCAAACTTAATGCTCCAATAAAAACAATTCACAAAAACAAAGCCTAATTGTGTGTGTGTGTGAGGGGGAGGGAGTTTGGCTGCTTTACATGAACTTATTTTAATATCTAAAACCTGTCCTAAATTTTTAAAAATTAACCAAAAAACCCAAAAAGCTGCATAAACAATTAATAGCATGCCAAAAATCAAATACAAAGGCTAAAAATAAGGTGTAAATCTTCAATGTCCCACTAACTCTCAGCGCAATGTAAAAAAATACCAAAAAAAAAAAAAAAAAAGCTAAACAGTGGGAGGAAACAGCTCAGATCTAAAAAGCAAAATGTAAAAACGCAAAAGCTGCAGTACACGTCCTAAAAAAAGCCAAACTCTAAAAGCCAGTCCCATGCAATGTATTGGCAGCAATTGTCTCAGTGTACAAATCAATGAGCTGCTTCTCAGGGAATTATTGCTGCAAACGCAGACAAAGAGTAATGGTATGCAAAACTTTGATCTGTCAACGCTCTGTTAAGCAAAAGCTGTATAAAATAAGAACAAATCAAATCAAAACATAAAATATCCTTCCCCCTATGCTCCTCTCAAGCAAATAGTAAAATAGGTAACTAAAAAAAAAGTGCTCCTGTAATTATATAAACAAAAAACTATTAAAAAACCCCAAAAACCCACCCCACACACTACCACCCAAATAAATAAAATACTAAAATCTAAGCAAGAGCAGACACTAAAAAAAACTTGAAAAAATATCACCCCTAAATATAGAAATACCTAATTTCCACAACTTACCACCGTGCCTCAGTTAAATCATAATTATGCTTTGCTCTTAATAGTCTCGCATTAAACACCTTCTTAAAATTGCCTGTAAATATACAAGAAAAACACAAAATACCCTTATTTTTAAAAATATTTTTATAAATCCTAACAAACACATTTAAATACGTTTTCATTCAAAATGGCAAGCCCTTTTTGCTTGCTTACAACATAACACCCTAATGCTTGCTTACAACATAAACAAATCTTATGGCAAGCTATAAAGCATAAAAAAAAAAGAAACCTTATAAACACAAACTTTCCAACTCATTTCATAAAAAAGCTACATCTGCAAATAAAAATTGCTTTAAGTAGTATAAATTTAAGAGCTATGACGTAAAAAACACTGTTACAAAAAGTTCAACAAGCTCACTTACTAGTAAGCCAAGCCTTCCCTTATAAACACACACAAAGCTGCTACACAAACAAAACAAAACAAAAATAGCTTCTCAAATCACCTTTCACAATCAAAAAATGTGATTTAGTCCCTAAAAATGTTAACAGAGGATGCGGCCAAAAACAAGACCATAAACAAATCAATCCCCTGCGCTAAATACTGTACAATCAAGCTCTCCAATATGCTCCTAAAGCTGTAATTAATAGCAAATCAAATAATCAGCTAACTAACCTGATATGTCAAAACAAACCACAACCTTCTCATACTCCAAAAAAAGTGTTAATAAAAATCAATAGCCCACCCCACCTCTTTAAAAAAAAAAAAAAAAAAAAAAAAGGGGGGGGGAAGAGGGAGGGCTCTCAAAGGCATAGGGGTGGGGCCGGGCATCCGTAAATCCCCTGATTTATGTAGCATCTTTAACATCTAATAAATAAAAACAACTCACTATTTCAATACATTTTAAACAGGGGGTGTTCAAACAGCATATGCTTGTAAATACTAGTGCCATTATCTTATTAATTAATAACCGCTTAGTTCTTGCAACAGTCACATTTTTAAAAATCACAGGCAAAAATTGATTTTTTTTGTAAATTCCAGCATAAATATGCCCCTTTCTCATCCCTTTACTTACACCATTATAAAGAAAAACAAACTAATTTTAATTTAGCACATGCTAAAAAAACAGCTATTTTTGGGCATAAATATTATATGCTTAAAATGCAGGTTGTTGTTGTTAATTTAACTACTTAAATATTATAAATTAAAAATTCCTAAAATTGTTGCAGCTGTGCACAAAGTGGCAGCTCTTAAAGCACCAAAGCCACTCTGTTACAGCAAAACAATATTCCCTAAATATTACTAACATAATACAAGCACACCCACCAGCACAGGCCAAAAATAAATTAATTTGTGGCCAACTAAATGCCTGTGTTCTTATATTAAAACCTAATCCACCAGCCCAAAAACAATACCCAAAAAAGCTTTAAAAAAAAAAATTGTTACCCACAATTACTGCTTTCTTGCAGCAAAAACATTAATAAAAGCTAATAGCATAAACAACCCCCATATAGCCAGTCCGTAAAACAAACAAAACCTAACGACTTACAGTAAATTACAAAGCCTTAAATACATATACATCTAAAACAGCCCCTGTAATAGCCAAATTACCAAAAATAATGAATGCAATAAATATAAAAACTAAATAGTTTTCAATATTAAATATATCAAATGTATTCTTTGCTCTTCCTCTGCATCCTGACTGCTAATATAAATGTACTTGTACCTACAAAAACCATCTACTCACTTTCAGACGTATTATTGCTCCCCCATAATTTTCCCATGTTGCCCATGTTGTGAAATTATAAAATAGGTGCACAGCACCAATAAATGTTTTCTCATTTAAACTGTAACCCCAAAAGCCCAGCTGCTTTTGCTCAGTAAAATAATCTTCCTAATTAAGCAAGCAGGCTTCCAAATTTTTTAAAAAGTCCAATTGTGTCAACAAAAGGTCCAATGCCTAAGTTCAATATTAAACCAAAACAATTATTCCTAATCAACAAAAAATAAAATTAATTTATAAACTGCCAGCACCCACTAATGTCTCTACATTATGTTGCTTCTTAAGTCTTACAAAATGGCTCCATAACCATATAAAAAATGTTGCCTTAAAAGCACAGCCATTGTATCAACTACTAAAAAAAAAAAAAAAAAAAATACCCTAACAATAAACCCAAATTGAAATCAAACCCTAGTAAAATTAAAACAAACAATCTCCGCCCCTGCACTAGCATGCCCAAATAACACTAAACCATTTGTGTTACAATTAACTCATTTCACCCCCACCCCCAAATAAAAGCTAGAAGATTTTGGGGGGGTTTTGTCTTAAAATAATCAAAAGCCAGTGGCATTTGACTCTCAAATACTAAAAAAACCAAAACTCACCTTTAGCACTTATAAAAAAAAAAATAATAATAATATTAGCCATGGGGGACTAGCAATACCTTACAAGTTCTGCCCCAATTATTTTACAAACAACCCAGGCCCCTTTTAAATACACTATATATATATATATATATATATATATATATATAATAATAATATCCAACCTAAATTCACTAAATAAACCATAACTTTAATAAATAAAAATCCAACCACCTAGAACTTTCAACCAAACTCCATATGCCCTAATACTTAAAAATCCTGAACATAATTGTCCACTCCCTCTAATAAAACCAACCCTTCCTAATACAAAACCAATACAATTTACAAACAAAAAAATTAGAGTACCACAATACAATTCCTTTATAATTTTACAAACCACTAAAAAACAAATATAAAAATTAAATATATTCTAAATAATTAATACTAATTAAAATCTCTAAATCCTACTTTTGTTTTCTGTTTATTTATAAATAAATATCACATAAATCCACAACACAAGCACAAAATCAAAATATACAATATAAAAATTATTTTATTCTCCTTTTACTATATATATTTGCTATACTATATTAATATAAACAAAACTGCAAATCTTAAACAAATACTATAAAATAATCCCCTGCCCACTGCCCTGTAGCTAAAACAACCTTTACAATGTCAAAGAATAACTTTGTGTCATTTGCAAAGGCAGCTCACTTTGTGCAGCTGCCGCAGGCCCCCACCCCTGCTGGGCACACTCCCCATGCCTGACACGGGTGCTGCAGCTCCCGGCAGCCGCCCCCAGCGCTACTGGCACACTGAGCTTCTTGTGCTTCTGCACAAGGGGCGTACCCAGAGTCCCTGCTCGTCCTTCTGGTGTGCTCACTTCTCCTGGGGAGCAGGACAACTTTGCCTCTCCCCCCAGTAAGGAGTGGGACAGGACCATCTGCTCCATCTGAATGGACGGGCATGCATGTGCAGCCACTGCCACCTCCCGCAGCAGCAGCCCAGGTCCCTGTTTTTTTCTGAAAGCGGGGGGTGGGTTTGGGGGGAAAGGGGACACGAGTGTGACACAGATGGAGGGCTCCATTTAAAAAGGTTGAGAATCACAGCCCTATACCTGTTTCATGCAGTTTCCCTATTTAAAGGAAAGGTGCATAGCATGGCATTATGCAGACCAGAACTAACCAACCCAGATGTGCCCATTGAATTTCAGAGGCACAAGGGGCCCATGATCCAACCACCATGTGCAGGGAGCTAAATAAACTGTACCACGTGTCAAATGCAGAGTCCAAACAGTTCAGGCTAGAATCAAGACATAAGCCCTCCCCTTGCCATTAGATATTTCTAAGAATGACACGTGAACCTACAGCTCTTGATTGCGATACCTGGGTTAACTCCGAAGGGGCGGACAGGGCGCGGGTGAGAGGGGGAAAGGACGGTGACGGCTCCTCCCCATTAGTCTGGCTCACATTGAAGGAGGAAGACCTCTTGTATTGATGGGGAAAGGAAGGGAAAAAACCATGAGCTAACTAGATTTTTAGAACAACAGCAAGGATGTGGATGCCCCCCACCGCCAGGCCCGTCTCCACCGCCTCCTGGGTGGCGGCCTCAGATGCCAGGAAGAAGACCACCTTCCTGTACATCTTGGAGGCCACCATCATGGCTGTGGGCCCCAGCACCCGCACATAGGTCTCCACGTGGGGCCATGCGGGAACCAGGAGGCACCGGACCCCGTGCTTGCTGGTGAGGGTGGGGAAGGGGGCCCAGTCCCCAGGGATGGTGCTGGAGGCTGCAGTTGGGGCAGGTGACGAGGCGGTGGGGGGGGGGGCTCGTGGAGCAGAGAGCGGGGGAGGGGAGAGGAGGAGGCCCCGCCATGGGCGGCGTTGCCACCATCCGGGCAGAACTCTTGCTCTTTTTCTCCCTCCCGCAGCCCTTCTTCCAGGCCATGGGCACCCCCCGGAGCAGGGGGGCAGTAGCCGGCGTGGTGACAGTCCCTGGAGTCCCCCCGCAAAGTGGCCACCGCCGGGGCCGCAGAACCGACGCCTGTTGGCCCAGTAGGGGCAGGGAGGCCGGTTGCCATGGGTAGGGATGGAGTGTTGGGGCGAGGGGGAGGGGCGGGAGCATCCAGGGAGGGGGTTCCAGCCCCAGGCACACCCGCCATTGTGGGAGGGGGTAGGGATGGGACCATTGGGGGGGGGGGGACGTGACGGTGACCACTCCTCCCCACTAGGCTGAGAGCAGGGGAGGAGGGCACCAGCACTAGGGAGAACGGGGATCCTAGGCCAGGCGGGGGTACAGAGGCAACGCACTCACCAGCCCGAAGATGGAAACCAGCTCCTCCGGCTGCACGGGGGGCAGGGACTAAATCAACGGAGGGCAGTGCAGTGTGCAGGGGGGTCAATTAAAGGGAAGCTATGAGCACTGGGGGGGGGGCAGGAGCACAGGGGCCAGAGGGGAAGGGGCAACAGGGAAACTGTTGCTGGCAGGAGAAGGGCGGGGGCGTGGGGCAGGAGCAGGGCTGGGAAGGCTCGGGGGCAAACCCCTGAAGCTGGGCAGGGCGGGGAGCAAACCTGCTCAGGGGCTGGGGTGGAGCAAACAACCAAACTCAGGGGCAGGGCAGGGGACAACTATTTGGGTACCAGGGCGCTACTGGCCCCTCCCCAGCCCAAGGGGAGGAGCCACCGGACACAGGACTCAACTGCTTTCATGGGACAACGAATGAAAAACCAGAAAGGGGCGTGAGGGTCACAGGGTCAAGTGGAGGGAACCGGAAGGGGATACCAAGACAGCGCCCGCTGCTCCCGGAAGGTGTCAAGGGAGCCAGCGGATGCTGCCCGGAGGAACTCCGCTCGGTTACGTGAATGGACAGAAGAACGGAAATAGGCCCAACGGTCGCAGGGTGCCCCCCAGCCAACCTCCTCTCCCTGGTGTTATAGATGGCCCCTTTGGCCAGGCCCAGGAGGAGGTTGACGAGAAGGTCCCGTGACTTCATGGGGACACGGACGGGGTGTGCGTAAATGAACAGGTGCAGGGAGAAGTGCAGCCAGGACCTCAGCAGGAGGTTCTGGAGGAGCCGGAACAGGGGCTGCAGCCTGGCGCACTCCAAATAAACATGTGCCAGGGTCTCCCTCATACTGCAGAAGGGGCAGGTGTCGGGGTGAGGGATGAACAGCGCCAGGAACACGCCCATACTCATGGCTCATACTCATGAACACACCCATACTCATGAAGGAGCCGCCAACTGATGTCCCCGGCGAGCCGTGAGGTCTAGGTGGAGTACAGACTGGCCCACCGGGGGTCCTTGCCCTCCACAGGTGGCATCAGGTCCCACCACTTGGTGTCAGGGTGAGACACGAGGACAAGGAAATGAAGGGTATGGAGCACGAGCGTGTAAAGATGGGCCCACTAAAAACTGCTGACTGCGCTGTAAGCTGTTTTTGTAACCATCTGCTCTTGTAACCGCTTAGTTGTTCTTGTAGCAGATAAGGGGTAACCCTTAGATTTGTGTGAGAGCTAAGGAAGTAACTGTCTGACTTGTCTTGCAAGGGAAATTCCACGATGTGATCATTATAAGATAAGCGATTCTATATAAGCCATAGCCATTCAACCTGTGGGGGGTCTCCGGAGAGCAGCACAGAAACCCTGTGCTGTCCAGGACTCCCCTATGGCCATAGCTCTGTGTGTGTCTGTCGGAATAAAGCTCTGCTCGATTTGACCTAAAAGAGAAGCTGTGTGATCTTTTCCACAACAATTTGGTGCCGTGACTCGGATCTCCAAGCACTGGTATCGTCCAGGAAGGACCATAGACCGCTCCCCGCCGAACCTCAGGTGCCACTCAAATGGTAAGAGACCTTTCAAATCTCTATTCGGGGTTTCGGAGGAGGGCTGCCCGTAGGCTTCCTATGCGAGAACAGCCAAGCGAGATCAGAACTTTAAGGGTCAAGGTGAGCTTTAAAACTGTCTGTCTGTCTCTGGAAAGCGTGCAGGGAGAGTCTGGGGGTTGGTATTGTGGACTGAGGACACTATCAGGTCCTCATCTTGGCAGTTTAAAGCGTTACACCCACCAGCAATTAAGGGGTGCTAAGGTGAATGAGTGAGTGCCCGAATGATTGTGTTTAACAAAAGAAGCCGCTGACCAGGTCTTGGACTAAGGCAAGTTTCAGCCACCCTGATTTCACCGCGAGCCTTGCTGACGATGGCCGGTGTGAGTCAGCCACAAGGGGGGCTTGCCTGAAACCAGTGACCCAACGGACAGGCAGAGTATTTGCAGCTGCAAGGCTACCCCTTCCCTTCTCTGGATTATGAGCCTTCTTAACTCTGTTGTCCAAGATACCTTAGCCTCGGTCGCTGGACGGGCCTAGGGTTCAAACTCTTGTGACTTTGGAGGACCCCTTTTGTGTCTTGTCTTCTCTCCAACCCCCTCCTGCTAAATAAGCGTTCCGCTATTGGGTTCATTCACCTCGGCAGTATTGTGGGCTAAGTTGAAGCGGTGCGGATTCCTCAATAAGCCATTCCTGTGTGTGTGTGAGTGATAATGGGGACAGGACAATCTAGACAAGAGTCAGGTCCCCCGAAGGGAACCCCAGCATATTATCTGAGTACGCATTACTCTCCCAGGACTTGCAAGTTTCTGGCGAAATGGCACTCTCATACCAAGAGTGACCCAGCCAGGCAATTCCCCGAGGTGGGAACGTTTGATTTGGATAAAATAATGCACTTGAGAAAAGCGCGAGAGTCTCATGTATCCAGAGTATCCTGGTCACAATGGGATGCATTTTTGATTGGTGTTGGATGAAGCTTCAAAAAGTCACAAGCTTGGAGTCTCAAAGACTCCCAGGAAAAATTAAAACAGCAATTGAAAGAGGTATGGGAGAAATTGGCCTCTCCCCCAAATTCGGGCCCTGGACATCTGTATCCAGCATCAGAAGGGGTACCCCAGCTTCAAGAAACAACTGAGGACCTGCTACACCGTGGTCCCCGACAGAGCTATCTATTCCAGCAGTGCAGGAGTGTGCCTGCCTGTTGAAAAGCTTGGGACAGTGCTTAGTAGCTGTCCCAAATCAAAGCACATTAGAAATCCACTGTGCATTAACAAAGTATTTTTGCAGTCCCCTGGGATAAGAAACTGAATGCTAGCAACCAGAGGACTAACAAAAAATCCAAAAATGTTTCAGGGGGGAAAAAAAAAAACCCAAACCAAAAGCCCATCCACAGGGGAAGAATTTAAAACCTGACCTCTCTGCCATCTATACAAGAGGAGACTCCCTTCTCCTCTGCTTTGCAAAAATTTGGTCCCAATCCGTGGACAAGACAAGCATTAGCAGACGTCCACTCAATTTCCAGTTTAGAGGATAAATTGGCCCAGTACCTGGTGGTATATAACCCATCTAGCCCAAGCAAAAGGGAAACTGAGGTACACCGCCTTGTAAAAGAAATTCACCCTAAAACCTTTAAAGGTAGAAGCCATTACAAACCTGGCCTGCCTATAAAACAAAAAACACAGGAAAAAATGAGGGTAATTTGTCTGTTTTGCCTGCAGTCAGAAAGGAGATACCTAAAAGAAAGGAGTATTCTAAGCTATAATCTGTCGCCCTCCAAAGGGGTAGAAAAGTGTTCTTTTTATCTTTCAGAACTGCAGGGAAAACTGGTAGCAGTGAAACAGCTACAGAACAAAACCACGGATCTACTGTTCCAACAAAGATTGTGTTTTGTGTTTTCTGCTTTGTGTTGTTTGTCTTGTTACTAACATTGTTGTGTATGGTATTGGGAGGTACTGCATGAAGCAGAAAAGAATCAAGAAGCACTGTAACTGTATTTACAAAAACATCCTCTATCAGGTAGCAAAGAGGAGAAATAAAGGGCAATCAAGATCAATGAATTTGGAAGGAAAAGGGGTCCTGAAAATAGATGTTTTTGTAGTATTGTAGCACTGATTTTTTAATTTTTAATTTCAAGGGCCTGAACATAGATATAATCAGTTAAAAGTGATGTATCCTTTTTATTTTGCTGTGAAACCTGTACTACTTGGAATGAATTTGTCTGTTTTACAAAAGTGCTTATACATCCTCATCTGTAGACCCAGCTGCACTGCCAAACAGGAAGGGCGTGGAGTCATGGTTATTGTGCCTCAGAATGTCAAAATAGGTATTTGCAAGAATTGCCCACCAGCAATCTATGGAGGTAGAATTATGGAAGGTAAGCCCCTTATCAAAATTGGCCACAGGATCCTTTTGGTTACCCCGAGTTATGAGTCAGTGGGCCTGGAGAGAGGGAAAACTATTGGATACCAGGGGTGTAGTGCCTGGAACCCCCAACAATGGGTCTGCCTATCCATACCTTCCTCCATAGAACCATGCAGCAGAATTACCACAGTGGGAACATGTATTTGGGATAAATTAGAGAATACCACCAAAGTTCTATACAATGGACAACGTGTTTGTATATCATCGGGGGAGGAGGTATTCTGGGAGGATGGGAGTACTAACAAACTCCCTGTAAATGAATGCAAATGCAAAGTAAATGTTCTGTATACCACAAACCATACATATTACCTACCAAAAATCTAAGGGTACAGTACAACTCTCTCTGCCAGTCTAACAGAATTTTCAGTGAGCCTTGGGTTAAATTGGTCTGAAATAGCTGATCACTTGTTACAGGGAGCAAAAGTAATCCAGTTTCTGCAGCAAACCTAGCAAGATGCTGGAAACAGGACTATTCAAATTTCATATTCTAATGAGGAAATGATTAGAATTGCTAAAGAAGAAAAAGAACTTACTGCATATCATTGGTATGATGTTTTTACTGGATGGTCCCCCACCTCTACAGGGATAATGTCTATTATACTGCACCCATTGTTAATTGTTTTCGTGTTAAGTTGTATGTGTGCCATGCGTTGTTGGATAAAAAGAATGTTGGCCCAATCCTGTTTTCATGAAATACTAAAAGAACAGAACCACAAACACACCCCCTCCCTACCAAGAGGCACTTCAGCCTGATGCATAAAAAAGAGGACTGGCTACGACAAGGATGCCAATTGCACCCACACACCTTGTGGTGCTCCCTGGATGGCCGCCTGGTAGCGCCCAAGACCCTTTTACCCTACCAGGCTCGTGTGACCCACTCGGTGGCTCACACGAGCAAAGGGGGGATGATTGCTGCAGTACAGCGTGATTGGTCTGCCCCATGTTTCTCTTCCATAGGACAGGTTCTGCAGTACTGTTGTGCTATCTGTCTGGCCCATAACATAGGCCAGAAAGAAAAGACCAAACCCTCAGCGCACCCTCCTCCATGGGGACCCTTTGTGAACTTACACATGGATTTCATCCAAATGCCTAAATGTTGTAACTTTGAATATGTGTTAGCTATAGTTGATACGTTTTCGGGATGGGTAGAAGCATATCCTTGTAAGCGAGCGGATTCAATAACCGTCACCAAGAAATGGTTGAGAGAATTCATACGTAGGTTTGGGTTGCCCCTCATCTTGGACAGCAATAGAGGGACCCACTTCACAGGACAGGTCATTCACAACTTGTGTAAAGCCGTAGGAATTCAACAACACCTGCACTGGGCAGACCACCCCCAGTCTAGTGGAGCTGTAGAAAGAAAAAATTCAGATCTAAAATCTAAATTAGCTGAAATATGTGCAGAAACTAGCCTGAAGTGGCCAGATGCCCTACCCACAGCTCTCATGTATATTAGAAACACTGACAACCGGAAGCCTGGACTATCTGCACGAGATCCTTATGGCCAGACCTCTGAGACTGCCACATAGCCCTCCGCCAAACCCACAAGAATTTGACTTATAGTTAACTGACAATGTGATATGGGACTATTGTAAAACGTTAATACAGTGTATCAAGTCTATCCACTCACAGGTTGAAGAAGTCCTCTCACACCTGCAATGGAACCCTGCAACTCCTTCCAACCTGGAGATTGGGTCTATGTAAAAGTCTACCAGAGAAAGTCAGCCCTGGAACCACGTTGGAAGGGTTCATTCCAGGTACTCCTCACCACTAACACTGCTGTAAAGTGCCAAGACCACCAGTCCTGGATACATGCCTCACACTGTAAAAGGACCTCTGCACCTGAAGAAATAAGGTCAGAGGAGCAGGGTGTAAGTGCTCGTAACCTCTCCCCTGCACAGGAAGAGGATTTTCCATGTCAGAGGGAAAAGGACGTGCTACAACCTCACCCATATTATTTGAGAAGCAGAACTTAACCCTTTTCCAGTGGTCTACAATAATTCTTCCCCTGAAAACTCTACAAATCCATGGATTATTCTTGACAACTATTGGGACTGGGAGGTGAGACAAGAACAAATTGCTTTTTGTTCAATGGTGTTCATTGTGTTACTGCTTATTGTAGTGTGGAAACCAAAGTTTTAAGACTTTAGGCCAACATTTGTAGCAGGCAAGGGCGAGTTGGACACCATAATAGCTGTCCAGGGCTCCTCTATGGCCATAGCTCTGCGTGTGTGTCTGTCAAAATAAAGCTCTGCTCAATTTGACCTAAAAGAGAAGCTATGTGATCTTTTCCATGACAGAGGAGAGCACCTGGCACCTGCGGAGACCTGTCCTGCAGCCTCTGGTGTCTAAGGTAGCAAAGATGACAGGCATTATGAGGAGGGCTGTGGGGGATCCTCGCCGGCAGGAGGACATCAGGGCATCGTGGAAGCTGCGGGTCTGCTGGTAGGCCGTGGTGTCCTGCCACCCGGTCCCTTTCCCCTCCTTCACTGTGGCCCTCACGGCCTGGAGGACGCAGTGGAAGTCCCCCCTGCCCTGCAACGCGAGCTGCACCCAGTTCTGGACTCCATGCATGTCCCAGAAGAAGGCGCGCAGCTCTTCGCGCAGCACCTTGGGGGGCTCATCCTCCGGCCTGGCCCCTGCGGCTGGATGGGATGGGCATTGGGGACAGTGGCAGAGGGAAGACAGCAGCCCCGAGCAGGCTGGGAGAGGTGAAGACAAAGGCCGCCTCCCGAGAGCCCTCAAGGGGAAAGGAGATGACTCCAGGGGCGGCAGAGATACAGGGGGTGATGGGGAGAGGGGGAGGGTCAAGAGTGGGGGTGGGAGCTGGAAGGGGGTTGGGAGCAGGGAGGTGGACAGGAGCTGAGGCAAAGGTAGGGTCAGGGCAAGGAACGGGGAAAAGGGAGGGGCCAGGATCGGGTGTGGGGTCCGCGGCCTCACCAATCAGGCCAGTGTGGTGCGGTACCTCCTGATCGGGGTCGGGAGGTGGGCGGGATGGGGTCGTTGGCCATGGGAGTGGGCTCAGGCATCTGTGTCCATGGCTCCGGCCCTTGCGAGCAGGCAGCCGGCCTTGCAACCTCAGGGAGGAGGAGGGGGCATGCGGTGGCCCAGGGCCCGGCTGTTCGGCCCCAGCTGTCACCTCAAGGGCAGTGCCATCACCGGCCGGCCAGACAGAGGGGCCCATTGGGGAGCCCAGGGCATGGAAGTGGGGCCAGCAGCCTGGGAAGGGAGGGAGGGGAGAGGGGAAGGTGGCTGGGGGCTGTCCCCAGCAGAGCCCTCGGTGCGGGGAGTGTCGTCCGACCCTGGGCAGGCCAGGGTCAGGACCAGGGTGTCGATCTCCTTGGCATCCATGGATGGGTCTGGATGCCAAGGGGGTGGGGGGACTGCCACCCGGGGACCCCTCGAGGAGGGACTCCAGGAGGGAGATGGCACAGCACACGTCTTTCACCATGGCTGCCTTGGCCGGTGCCGCCCACTGAGCTCCCCAAGGGGTCACGGCGGAAGGCCCAACTACAGCAGCCCCATTCCTGGATGTGCAGGTCCGCCCACCCCCCTCAGTGACCAGGGGCAGGGGGCGCTGGGCTCCAGCCTTGCGCTTGCTACGCTTGCCCTGCACGAGCACCCAGCCCTCCGAGGTGGAGGGCTGGGTAGTGGGGGCAGGACCAGGGGGCAAGGGCACAGTGGACAGGGCTTGGGAAAATGGGGGTGGGGCAGCGGGGGAAGCGGAGACCTCCCCCTGGGGTGAGCCCCCTCTGATCCCGACAGTGGCAGCCCTGGCTCCCTCTCCTCTGCAGGCCCTGCTGGACTGCACCGGGCATTGGCAGGGCCTGCCCACTCGTCTGGGTGCGCCAGGAGGTGGGGGCGTCCCTGGGGCCCGAGCGGAGGTAGTAGCTGCGATGGAGGTGGGGTGGCCTCAGGGATCGAACAGCTGGGGGGGGGGACCACCGCTGGACTGGCTGGCGCCCCCCTGGGTCCTGGGGTTCCCGGGCTCCCCACCTTGCAGGGCCAGGGACATGCCCCGTCACCCGGCAGAGGAAGCACCAGGCCTCTCCCGTAATGGACACTTGATGGGGCACCAGGAACAACCCCTCGAGCGCCTCCCCATGGCTGATGATGGAGAGGGGCTTCCCCAGGGCAGAAAGGAGAGGCAGAAGGGCAGGACAGAGGTGAAGACCACCCGTACGCCCGTCACCAGGCCTGCCTCCACCACCTCCTGGGCAGCGGCCTCAGATGCCAGGAAGAAGGCGACACTCAGGGGCTAGGGTGGAGCAAACAACCAAACTCAGGGCCAGAGCAGGGGACAAACAAGCTCAGGAGCCAGGGGGTGCAGCGGGTGACCCATGCCCTGGGAGGCAGAGAGGGCCGGGCTGTGCCTGTGGGGAGGGGGGCAGAGTGGGTGACCCTCTGCTTTTTGCTCCGCACTCTGGCATGTCTGTGCCCCTCCCTGGCAGACCGGCCGGTGGCAGGTTGTGGTGCCCATTGCTAGAAGATGGAGTGTGGGGGAGGGGCCTGGGCTGGACCCCAATCGTGTGGGTGATTGAGGGGGGCAAAGTGGATAGCATGGGAAGGGGGAGGGGCAGGACCGGTTCCCGCGTGGTGCCTGGCGCTGCCCCGGGAGAGGCGTGGTCGGAGGATGGATCCCACGTTGCCAGCCACTAGGGGAGTGAGTGTGTGTGTGTTACTGGGTGTGTCAACCACTGTGCATGTGTGCGAGTGTGCGCGAGAATGCATGAGTGAGTCAGTGCGTGTGTGTGCATGAGTGTGTCCGTGAGCATGTGCTTTCGTGTGAGTGTGTGTGTGAGCATGTACATGTGCGTTTGTGTGTGTGTGAGCATGAGCACGTCTCTGAGCATGTCCGTGAGTGTGAGCATTTGAGTCAGTGTGTCTGTGAGCGTGTGCATGTGAGTGTGAGCTCTCCCTTCCTGGCCTGGCTGGTGCCCGCCCGGGGGCTGACGTTTGTTGTTCGGCACTGGGCTCTGCTCTCCCGCTCCCCAGGTGAACCTGGTGGACGGTGAGAACTGCACCACGGGACTGGATATGTTCTTCAGCTGCAGCGTGGTCTGGGCCGTGTGCACGGCGCTGGACGAGGAGGCCGGAAGAGGACTGACAGCTGCCTGCGGTAGATGGAAAGCTCGGTCCCTGGTGCGTGGGGGGGCCAGACACCCTCCCTCCTCCGTGGGCATGAGGGGCCCAGAGATCGGCAGTCACCGGCACGCGGAATGTACCCCAGGGCCGGCCGGGCGGGGGGCAGCTGTGGGGGGGGGGGCATGGCCGAGGGGTAAGAGAAGGGGGGCGATTCCCTCCCATTCCTGGCCCCGCTCCCTCCCAGGCTGTCTCTGCCATTGGCCCCCCCGAACCCTCCACAGGCCCTAGATCCAAGGGGCTGCCAGGCCCAGAGCCTGATCCCCTGGGGGCCCGGCTCATGGCTGGCTTTGCCCCCTTGAAAGGACACTTTCTCCGAGTGCTTTGTGGACCCCCAAAGGAAGAACTGGGCCCTGTTTGAGGACAAGTTGCCCAAGCTGTGGCGGTCCCAGCCAGGTGAGTCACGCTGGGGCCGAGCTGGAGCCTGGAGCCAGTGGGGCAGGACGGAGGCGCCTGTGGCACGGCCTGGGACAGGACAGGATCTGGGGCTGGATGGGCCCATGGCTCTGGTCCCTCAGGCCGACCCCTACCTGTCCCTGCGCCCCCTTCTATGAGATCGTCGTCCCCACGGTGGACACGCTGCCCTACAGCTACCTGGTGAGCACCCTGCTGTCCAGCCAGGACCCGGTGCTGCTGGTGGACCTGGTCGGTACTGGGAACACTCCATCGCCCAGAGCCTGCTGAAGTCCCTGGACAGCACCAAGTCAACCTGTCTGCGCAGGTACCGGTGCCGGATGGCCCCGGATCCCCGGCCAGCCCCCTGCCTTCCCCGACCAGGGAAGCAGAGCATGCAGCCTGTAGCCTATAGAACTAGCCTGCTTGCTTGCATTATTATTAGAAATATTTTTCATATATATTTTAATATGATTGTGTAATAAAATTAGTTTTATTCAGCTGTAATGCAAGGTACCTTCCAGGCCACATCCTGAATAACAGCTACTGTTCATATATATATATATATATATTGCAAAATAACTTAATGCAAAATAACATAACTTGTCCAGTACAAAGCCCAAAACCTGCTAATGGTCTTACCACAATTCCCCTATCAATAATACTGGTAAATCGCGTTCAATTCATGCATATACCAGTAATGTTAAATCTATCTAATTGGTCACTAGGTAAATTTATTTACTGCAAGAATACAAAAGTAGCTTCCTTTTTCTCAGTACTCCTTTTAAACAAAATTGCACCTTACCAACAGCAAATGCAAAATATAACTCTGTTAAAAATGGGTAATAAATTTCATACCCTTAAACAAAAACGCAGTTTAAACCCTCTTAAAATACTAAAAACTATAACAAAATTATTTAAATCAAAAATGTCAATATAAAATAAAATAAATATTTAAAAAATTCGTAAACACATAAATTATGTGTTACAAAAAAAAGCTAATCAGGTAACTAACCCAATGTTACAAAAAGTAAAAAAACTAGCCCCAAAAAAGCAATTTACTATTTATAATATGCATAACATAGCTCAATTATTTAATAAAACCCAGTTTAAAATTAACCAATTAATTGCGGTAAATAATAATCAACAAAAAAACCAACATTTAAAAAAAAAAATTATTTGCTCTGCATATAAAAATATGTTATAAACACTATTGCAAAAACTTTGCAAGCTCTAAAATTAAAAAAGGTTCCAAACCTAATAAAAAATAAACAATTATTAAGTTGGTATTGTCCTCAATGTTTTCAAGGGTTAAAAAAAAAACAATCCACATGTTTAAACCTATGCCAACATTTGCCATTAAAAACAGTAAAACATATAAAATCTGTAACACCACACCCCAACCAAAATAGTTGTACTTTTTCAAAAAAATGTACAACGGCACAATCCTTGTATGTCTCATTCACTGTTTCATTGCCAGTGTTTAATCCAAAAAAAAATATGTACAAGCAATTGGCAACTGTCCAGTCCATAGGTCACCTAAAAAATAACATCTACAAAAAACAAATCAATGTACCTCCTGTGGTAAACTTTCACACTCCAGCTCAAACTTAAAAAGTTCCACAAATGGCCTGTTGCTCTAAAAAGGGGCTTCAGTACATTTGTAAATGTAATGTGTTTAAAACAAATACTGTCATGTGTAAATTACAAAAAAAGTTACAAAACAAATCATCCTTGTCATGCCTAATAAGGCTAACCACGTAAAAAACACCAATAAAAAAGGTGTCCTATGCTAAAAATGGCCAATTTTGCGTGGTAACCAATCAAAAGGGGTACAACTATGGTTCTTTAAAGTGTCAGGTCACAAACCCAAATTTTTGTTTTATACCAAAGCTACCAGTGTTAATTAAAAATCAAGCAATTTCTCCTATCCCCACCTTTAAAAACATTACTACCATTATGTCTAACCCAAATTACCAAAATTTAACTATCCAAAATACACCAATCTTCCTTGTCCATATTCCCCCATTGGGGTTATCATTAAAATCATTAATGTCACGTAAAAAAACTCACCTCATACAAATTACTAATAACATAAACAAAGCCAAACAGGCTATTATTCAGTTAATAAATAAAACCAAAAAAATTCCTTCAGTCCCTTTAGCAAAAATTAAATTACAAAAATACATTATAATACAAAAAATTGCAATAAAAATTATTTGTCCTATTAAAACTCATGCAATATAAAATTAATAAATACAAAAAAAATTTCAAACCCAATCAAAAACAAAATTCTAAACAAAACAATTATGTCACCATAAGGGTCAGGTACCAAAATACAAATCACTATGGTACTCTTATTCCTACACAAGCAGTAAAAAAAAATAAAAAAATTCCCTAAAACAACTAACCAGTCAAACATTTTATAATGGGGTTTATTATGCAACCACCCCATCAAAGGGGGGATTTGTAGCCTATAGAACTAGCCTGCTTGCTTGCATTATTATTAGAAATATTTTTCATATATATTTTAATATGATTGTGTAATAAAATTAGTTTTATTCAGCTGTAATGCAAGGTACCTTCCAGGCCACATCCTGAATAACAGCTACTGTTCATATATATATATATATTCAACCTTTGGCTTAAATAAATGTAAAATAGGATAAAATATATATGGTCATAACCTTTATCCTAAACAGGCCACGTCAACATTTAGTCTAAATAAGTATCAATAATAAAACAAAATAAAACATATATAGTTATAACCTTTACCCTAAACAAGTCAAAAAATATTAAAAGGGAAAGGGGCTGTCCCGGTTACACCCAAAAAACTTCACAAAAACACCACAAAACCCACAATAAGCTAAAAATAACAAAGGTAAAATAAAAAACCACCTAAAAAAAAATGTAAATACGTCAATAATACGTACAAACCTAGCAGCCAATAAACAACATGTACCCCAAAAATTTAAAGGTAAAAAGGCCAAGTATGGGCCCGAATAAAAAACTCATATTCTTAAGGGTATAAATACAATCAAAAGGCAGCTCATCGGGGCAGTCAACTGTCAGCTATCCTTGTTTAAAGTTTTATTTAGTGTTAAAATTTATTCTTTATTTTATATTCTTAAAGTTGTAATGTTAGTCTTAGTTTATAGCTCTTAGCTTTAAAGCAGCTCTTATTCCACTCAACTCCAACTTAAAAAATTAAACATCTCTTTCACCAAGTCCAAAAAGGGTGTAAGTATACTAGTATAAAGCATATCATAAATATATCTATCAAATAAGTCTTTACTTTTAAAATTGTATTAATCCATTATCAATTTAATTATTCATTTTATTTTCTCTATAATAATCATTTGTTTATTATTTTGTGTTGTTTTAATAAATTTATAAAATTATACAAATCCTGGTTATCACTAAAATTCTTCCTGTGTTGTACCCGGGGTCCTTATAAAACTTACCTAAAGCCTAATTTAAAACACAAACCTTAAAATCCTTTTAATTAAAAAAATTGGCAAACCTATTACCCTATTCAATAAATTAATAACTATAAAATCAGGCTACAAGCCGAGGGTGCCGGGTAGTGGCACGGCCCCTCAGTGGCATACTCAGCCTTTTATATGCAGGTGAAACCGAGGCAAAGCTGGGGAGGAAGTGGCTTGGCTCAGGTCAGAGAGAACCCAGGCATCCTGTCTCCCAGCCCCCCCTGCTCTAACTCACTAGATCCCACTCCCCTCCACAGGTGGGGGTGCCAAGCAGTTGCTATCGAGCAAGGAGTGAGTTGGTGGGTGCCGGGCAGCACTGGCAGAAGAGGGAGGGTGGGGGGTGCAGGGCAGTGGCCGGCGGGGCGAGGGTGGGCGAGGGCTGGGGAGTCACTGGCTGGCAGAGGCGGGAGGGTGAGGGGTGCCGGGCAGTGGATGGTGGGGGGGAGTCGCTGGCTGGCAGAGAAGGGAGGGCGGGAACGATCTCATCATCATCATGGGTTTGAAATCGGGGCTTTTGCAACTCCCGCCCAACACGGACAGACAGTGCGATCCCGAAAAGAGAAGAAGCAGCAAGAATCCAGCCCAGGCTCTTTGTGCACTGGAAACGTAACCCTTTGCCGAGCGCACACACACAAGGATCCGCCTTTTCCACACGGCGGAGTGTAAACACACCCAGAGAAGGGAACAACTCGTGCTGTGTGAAGGCAGCAAGCGCAGAGCCTCAGCTCCAGGCAGAATACAGCGTCTGGTTTACAGATCGCTTCGGTTTTAACCGGCCAATCCTTCAATCCGTCCCCCGCTATGAACTGCGTCTGGCTGTGATGTTTGTGTGTGTGGACACAAAACCCTTTTACCGCGTGTATCCCACGCTTTGCAAAACACACACACACACTGCAACCTGCTTATGTACAGCATTCCTTTCCCTATTAAAAGCGGATGAAAAGCCGCCCCATGATTCGAGTCACCGTGTTCCCCTGCACACCAGTGCTCCTGCGCCTTTACACGTTTACACGCGTGGGTGCTTGAAATCGGAGTAATAGGAGGGGGGAGAATCTGGGGCGGCTTTAAGAAATTCACAGCCGGGGGGGAGCAGCAATGGCTAGAAACTGGAAAGCGTCTCCACCCCGGCCCAGGGACAGGCGGGAGAGCAGCATCGCCCTGCAAGAGAGGGAGAGAAAGGAGCAGCCTGAGCTCAGGCCACGGCCTGCTCGGAGGAGCGGATTGAGCGGCAGGCCAGACACGAGCAGCAGCAAACCCTGAATCATCCCCGCAGACCCGCCTTCTGCGCGTGCTGCCCACACACCGCGCGCGGCAACGCGGAGCAGAGACCCGCCCAGCGAGGCCGGCGACGCTCCTCGGGGTGTGCGCATGAGGCACAAAACCCCCCTGGTCTCCCCCGCCCCCCAAAAGTGCAAAGTTCTCCCCGCTCCGTCAACACAGCCTGGAAACAGAGACGGGGAGAGCTAGGCAGAGAGGGGGAAATCACTCCACACACACACACACACACACACCACAACCCCGGTGCGTTTGAAAACCAAACGGTTTTTCTCTCCCTAGCCGCTCATGTGCCGGGCAAAGCCCTCGGGGATAACGGTGCAATTCCGGCGGGGCTCCCCCACAAAGGGCGCTCCTTGGAGGGGAGGGAGGAAACAACAACCCGCCCCCCTCAGCGCTGCCTGCACAGATGCGAGGTGCACAGAAGGAGCCAGCACCCAGCACAGTGGGGTTGGCGGTCTGGGTCTGCAGGCTCCATTTGCAAACGCAGCCTGCGCGCGCACACACACGCACACACAGGGTGGGAAAGGGGGGGGGGCGCGGAAGATGCGAAGCAATCGTAGCGGGGGCGGGCAGAAAAGCTCCCCAGCACCGCAGCGGGGCTGCAATTCCTGCACCTGCTGCCGCTCCAGCAGCTCGTCTGTCGCTGTTCCAGGCGGCGGTCAGGTCTCCCGCTCCGCACGCTGCGTTGCAGAGCTGCCGCTGCTGCGTTGGGAGTGGGGAGCCGGGCGCGAAAGGCGCGAACGCAGGCACGTGCTCCGGGGCGCCTCGCGCTCAGCGGCGGGGGGAAGGGGGGGCGGAGGTGTGGAGCGAGCGCGAGGCAAAAAGCGGATCGCGGCGCCGTGCGGAGCGGAGCCCATTCCCGGCGCGCGTCCCTGGGCCGGGTACGTCTGGGGCACCGGCAGGGCCAGGCTACCGGGAGCTGCGGGTCGGGTCTGCACGCCGGGCCGAGCTGCCGGGCCCGGCCCCACCAAGACACCTGCCCGCCGGCCCGGCAGGAGAGGCGCAGGGGGCGCTGCCAGCCCCGCCCGCCCCGACAGGGTGTTTAATCCCGCCCCCCGCGTGCACGAGGGGTTCCCGGCCGGACTCTTCCCATCCCACCCGCGGCCCAACTCCGGCCCTGCCCCGCCCGAGGGACTTGTCGTCACCGCAGTCGAGAAGCAGCCCCGGCCGGGCAGAGCCGAGCGCCGCCGCCGGGGGGGGGGAAGGGACGGGACGGGACGGGAAGGCGACAGCGGCGGCGGCAGCCACGGAAAGCTCCTCACGGGCGGGCGGGAGGCACTGGCGAGCGAGCGGCCGCCGCGGTTCCCCGCCAGGCTCCGGACTCGCCCGGCCGCCGCCTCCCCGGCACGGCCCGCCCCGCCCCTCGCTGCCATCGCCGCCTCCTCCTGCTCCCGGCCAAAGGACGAGCCCCGCGCGCTGGGGCTGTCACGGTGGCCGCCCCCCCGGAGTGGGGCTGATTGGTACGCCCCGCCCCGCCCCGCGTGCAGCCGCCTGAGGGCTGGGGGGGTCCGTGCCACCCACTCGCCCGACGAGCCTGACTCGCGCTGTCCCTGCGCCCCTGCCCCGCGTGCCGCTTCCTCTGCGCCCGGCTCCCTCGGGCCCCCCCCAGCGTGTCACCTTCTCTCTTCCCCTCCCCCCTGCAGTCGCCCATTTCCTTCCGCCCCTCCCCCTCGCTGCCCCAATCACGCCGCGGTCGGTGCGGGGGGCGGGGCCGGGAGGCTCCAGCCGCGCTGTAACAGCCCCGCTCCGCGTTGGGAGCCCGGGGCGAGCGGGCACTGCAGAACGTTCCCCTGCGGGGGGCCCGTCTGGGGCGCTGCCCGGCGCGGAGCGGCGCGCGCAGAGACACCGCCCGTGCAGCAGCTGGTGGACTGCTTCCCCGCGCCGGGCCGGGCCATGGCTCCGAGGCAGCCCCCGGAGAGTCAGCGGGGCAGCGAGTGAGCAGCGCTGCCGAGAAACGGCTTCTGGCTTTGCAGACGCTGCTGGCAGCTGCGTCCCAGTGCGGGGCGGTGCAGCAGCGTTTGCAGCCATGGGGGGATGCAACCGGCAGGGGAAAGTTCAGGGATGGCTGCTTCACTGTGTCGACAAGTGACACCGTCTGTGTGACAGCGCCGCGCTGCTCTGCACAGCGCTACGGGCTCTAGCTACACACGCTGCACCCCGGGCAGCAGCAGTGCGAGCTGCCATCGCTTCTCCATCCGTGTGTCTGCACCTTTATTGCGGGGCAACCCTTCCAGAGGGGAGAGCGGCGGATGTCCGGCCCTTAATTTTTGGGCTGGCTCCTAACTCCCAGGCAAATTTGTCGAGCCCTGCATTACTGCATCTGTCCTGCTAACAAGCTAAGAATAACATCTAGACATGGAACCAGCAGAGAATCCATCTGAAGTGGTTCACTCAGATCTGTCCCGTGGATTTATTAAACGCAGGGCAACATCTGCAGCCTCCCGGAGCCGCCTGGCAAAATGAATGCAAGATCAACTCAAATGGAAAAAAGTGCAAAACACAATGTGCATGCAGGGCCACACTCAGCCTTACTGGGTGCAAATGCTCTGTTGCTTTCCCACAGCAAATGAGTTTCCATGTTGGTTTATCTTTTTAGAAGTGTGTGAGTTGCAGTGACAGTGAAGAGTTCTGCAGGTTGTGATGGTGAAAAGGGAAAAAGGAGAAGAAATGCTTGCAAAGACTTTTTGAATATGCAACAAGAATATCATTAATACTTCATTGTTTTGCATTTTGTCTTTTGCTCCAGAAACAGGGTATTTTCCATTTGTAGAAGTTACACGAGAACATTTAAATAAATGTAGACAGGAAAACTACTAAATTTCCCACACGTGGCTGCATGTCAGCGGTGGGCAAGGGGGGTCCCCATATAAACAGCCCCTGCGCCCCACCCTAGCGGTGAGGTGTCTCTCAGTTGTCCTCCACCCCGTATGGACTGTCCCCTCTCCCCACCCAGGCCCCACAGCCAGCCAGCCAATCTGCCTGCTGCCCCCCACCTGTGTCTGTCCTCTCTCCGATCTCCATCCTTCCTGTTCCATTGGGGCAAGGCAGGGCTCCATGGGGCTGGGTTCGCTGGGCACGGGGGAGCTGTGGGGGGAATAGAAAAGGGGGTCAGAGACAGAGAGGCACCATCTCCTCCAACAGGAGATGGAATTCGGAAGGGGTTGGGGTCTAGGGGGTGGGAGGGGGTTCTGTAGTGCTGGTCTGTATGAGGCATGTGAATTTGGGGGGCTTTGTGGGGTGAGCAGAGGGTCTGAGTGTGTGGAGGATTTGGGGGGTAGGGGGAATCCCTGGTGGGATAGGGTGTTCTCTGGGGATGGAGGGGAATTCCTGGAGGGGCAGCAGATGTGTTGTTTGTGGGAGGAGGTGTCCTGGCTAGGTGGGGCTGGAGGAGGGCAGTCTATGAAGCTGGAAGGGGGGGTTCCCATGGAGGGCAGGGTGTCCCTCGTTGGAGGAATCTAAGGGGCTGGATGGGGTTCCCATGGGGGGCAAGGAGATTTCTGGGTGGAGGGGTCTCAGGGGCTGGGAGCAGCTTCAACTTCTCATGGGAGGCAAGAGGTCTGCGGTTTCACTGGGGTGTCTATGGGGTGGAAGAAGTTACCATGGGGGCTGATGGTCTCTGGCTGGGGGGTCCCATGGGGGTCCGAGCTGGCCAGAAAACGACCCGCAGCTGCCGCCCCCATCTGACTCCCACGATCACATCGCAGCGTCTCTCCCTCCCCACACGCTGATCTGCAGCAAATAGCAGCCATCGAGCACGCCGAGATCCGGGTGTCTCCAGGCTGGGGATCAAAGCTCTGGCCAGACACTTCTAAGCCGACAAGGCTTCGCCTGCGGCAATATCTGTGCACGCGCCTTGAAGCCGGGCGGTGTTTGTTGTTTAACGCTGAGCAGCCCTAGGCAGAGCGGAGTGAGACACGTGGTCCGGACAGTGCGACCTGTCCTTGTTTCTTTCATTCATCAACTAGGACCTCGCCTCGTTCTGGGAGTGCCTGGTGCGTCACAGCCACCCACCCACCCAGCCCAGCTCCGCTTCTCCAGCCATGCCCTGCCCTGCCCGTGGGAGAGGGGCACTGCCCCGGTCCAGGCACCGCCCCTCTGCCCAGCGCGTGCGGAGGGAGGCTCGTTCCTGCCATTGGGAGCACGGGGGTTTAAGGTGAGTCCCCCCGCAGTGCAAACCTCTCAGACTCGTCCCCCACCGCCCCCACCGCAGCGAGGAGGAGAAGTCAGAGAGGACAGATTTTTGTGGGGGGGAACCTCTTTCTCTAGGCTTGTCACTGCGGATTACCGTCTGAACCGGGAGGTCAGGGGGGGAAACGCCGCTTTTTGTTCTCTCTGTAGGGGACGCTGCCGATCCGGAGCGAAGGAAGGGAAGGTGTCCCTCCGAGCCGCGCTGGGGATCAGCCGCTGTGTGGACAGACGAGCCAGGCCTTGGCCAGGGCAGGGGAGTGGCTCACCTCCCCTCGGGGGTCCGCGCTGGGGCACCCTAGCTCTGGAAGTGTGCACGAGACTCCTGGGGGGGCAGCACCGTCGCTGGGGGGAGCGTGGGGAGATCCTAGGGCCGGGAAGGTGATTTGCGCCGGGGAGGTGCTGCTCCCCCCTCCAGGGAGAGCCCCTGAACGGAAGCAGCGCGCGGTGTTGGAGAGGGCTGGGACGGGCGATGGGGGGCGGACGGAGCTAGGGGGCGGACGAGGTCGGGGCGCTGGCTGCACACCGAGGAGGCTGCTAGGGGCAGAGGAGTGAAGGACCGACACGCATCACCGATCCCCTTCGTCCCGGAGATGGGGGAGGAGCTCAGTGGCCATGGCCTGGGGGACGGGGAGAGAGGCGCGATCGCTCCAGGAGTGGGGCTGCGGGTGGGGGGGGGGGGCTCAGCCTTCGGGGCTCCTGGCTGGAGGAGGCTGTCCCGGGGGCGCAAGGGCCGCGCTGATGACAACCACATTTGGGTTGCTGTGGCGGAGGGGCCACCGTGCCGCGCTCCTGCCGCCGGCCTGCGGGGGGGGGGGGAAGGGAAAGTCGGGGTCGGAGCTGGGTGCGGGCTCCTTTCAGGGATGCCCCCCCCTCCACCCCCGTCTCTCCAATCTGGAGCGAAGCCCTTTGTGTGAAGGCTGGGCTCAGCGGGTGAATCGCGGAACGGGAAGGGAAGCGGGGAGTTTGCCTGGGCCCCCTGGGGCCTCCCTCGGAGCAGCGTGTGTGTCGGGCTCACTGAAGGTAAGAGAAGGATGCCTGCGGCCGGGCTGGGCTCTTTCTCGGACCCGCCCTCGGCCGCTGTGGTCCGATTCCCACTTCTCTTTCTCTCTCCCTCCTTCCCTCTCTCAGGTCATCCCTGAGTGCCCGTCCTCTCCTCTGTGGTGTCCCCGTTGCTTTTAACACCTCCCTCCCCTTTCTCTCCTTCCCCTCCCAACCCCCCCACCCCTTTCACTCTAAAGCGCTTTGAGATCCCCGGGGGATTGTCTCTGGGCAGGCAGGGACAAACCAGTCCGAACCCGCTCCTGCGCCCGCCCAGCGGGTTGTCCAGCTGGCGCTGCATGTCTCCCGGCGAGCGGAGCCACTGGACTGTGTTACCTGGAGGTGGCCCAGTTCACACACCCAGCTGCGCTCCAGATCCACCAGCTGCCAGCATCGCCAGCTGTCTGCCCCGTCCCTGGCAGTGCGAGGAAATGGCTTCTTGGCTCTTTGCTGCATTGCTCAGCATTGTTGGGCTGGGATCCAGCAGCTCGTAGACACTCCTAAGAACAGGACTCGGACGGGTTTGGGGTTTTTTGTTTTTTTTGGGGGGGAGGGGAGGGGAGAAACAAAACGGATCTAGGGAGCCAGCCCCAGTCCTCAAGACTCAGCAACACGTCTCGGAACAGAGACGCGGGACTCAATCCCAGAGGGCCGCGCGCTGCCTTTACTTCCTACCATTGCAACCAGTGCTCGCTTCTCTGTCACTGCACTCCTGCCTGGATTACTGGTTTCTTTTCTGGCCGGAGTTTTCAGCCCCGCCCACAGGCCAATTCTCCAATGTCTCGGGCTCTGTCACACCCAGATTCCTCATCTTCGGCGCAGAGCGCCTTGCAAACCCAGGAATCCACTGCGGAGTCTCCTTGGCGCAGATTCGGGAGTGACACGTCCCTGGCGCGGAGAGCTGGCTGGCGTGCGCCGGGCATCTCTCTCCTGGCCCGTTCGGCAGACGGCTGGGCCCGCGAATTCGAATTGCATGCTACATCGGCGTGGACAGGCGCCCGCCCCACCGGGCCAGTGTCTAGCTGGAACTGCCTCGTGTGTCAAACACCGAGCGTCCGAGAAGGTTTGAGGCGCAGGTAAAAAGAGAAACTCTTCCCCCACCCCCTGTGGGCTCCTTATCTGCACAGGGGATTCCTCAGCGCCGGATCAGAGGAGAGCGGGCATCCTGCATAGGCAGGGGGACTCCGATTCCTTAACCTCTTCAAAAGCCCCCAGAAGAGTGGCTTCGGGGGGCACCGCAGCCTCCTTCCAGTCGCGGTGGAGATCCGCTGGACCCTGGGCTAGGACGAACCGGGCTTTGTGGCTGCAGTGGGGGCCGAAGGCTTGGGGCGTGGATTGAAAACGAACCAGTGTGAAAGGTCTAGTCAATGTAGCACCTGGAAAATATTTGATTCATCCCAGGAAAGCCCGACTTTGTGCAGCTCCTCCCCACCTCTCAGGGGGTGGTTTTTTCCCTGCCTGGCTCGTCTAAATGTTGTTGCTTTGGTTTGGCAAAGGTCTTGCTATTGTTCCTCTGACAGCAGCGCAGTGGCTAAAATGTGCCGTTCTCGCACCGTCCTTGGGCTCTTTCGGTCCAGCCCTTCCTCGCCAAATCTCAGCCCTGGGCTTGTCTAGCCTGGAAACGGTCTAGCTCCGTGTCCCTGCCACGTGCGGACTTTCTTCCCTCGGGCTGCCCTCGCATTATTCGGCTTCGCTTTCTCAGCAGCAGTCAGTCAGTGGCAAGCGGTGCCTGACCTTCACAAACCGAAGCGGGGTTTGACAGTGTGAATGTAAACATGCCCCTCCCCCCGACACTAAACAACCTCACACCATCAAAGCAGGCTTTGCAATCTCCACTTCTTCCCTGGCAATGCAGACTGGGCTGCCTGCCTTACAGTCACCCGGGCCCTGCTGTGTGTGTGTGTTGCTGCATTTGCATTGCGCCTTCATGTACAAATCCTGCAGCCTGGAATAGAAAGGGGATTTTAACTGCAGAACGTGACCGGAAATTATATTCCCTGCCACAGAATTTTGGCTCCAAGAAAGGGACATCAGTGGTCAAATCAATGGGGGTGTTAGAGTCATTTCCTTTGCCCCCTATAACATTTCCACAGAGCTTTCTGGGTTCATCTCCATTAAAACGGCCAGGATTTCCCGTCTGTCTGAGTGCGCGCACTTGGTCTCCGAGCCCACAGCGACATTTGAACCGGACCCGCAGCGAGGGGCGCTGGGGAGAAGGATGGTTTAATCTGACACTGTTTCCTTCAGCCAGTCTCACAGCTGGGTGTTCCTGGCAGAGGAGAATTGGCTGCGCCCCATGGGGAGGGAAGGAAATTCGTGGCTCTGTATCGGAGTCAGCGGGGAGGGGAGAATCGCGGAGCTCCTGCGGCTGTAGCGATGTTTGTCTGGCGGAGGCTGCCGCTGCATTTTCCCTGCCAGCAATTAGCGCCCTGCATTGTCCGTGCGTGCGTCAGGGCACAGCTGAGTGCAGCCTCCTGCCAGACAGGCCGGGGATGGAGGTGCGAGACACCCGCTACCGTGTTACATCCGCAGTGTGAACAAGGCAGCCGGACACCCCCCCCCCCACCCCAGCCTGCCCGGCTGCACGGCGGACAGAGGTGCAGACAGACGTGCGGAGGCTGCTTTCGACACCCGCAGCGCAGGGCTCCGGGCAGGGAGTGGAAGACCAGGAGCTGCACAAACGGCTGGTGCGGGGTGAGGAAGCAGAGAGCGGGGCTGCGGCCGGCTGGTGCCTGTGCGATGTGCGGGGCGGATCGGATCGGTGGGATGGGGACAGACAAGGTTTTCCCGGGGCAGAGGCAGCAGCAGCTGATCCGATCCGGGCCATCGCGCTGGGCTCTGCGCTAGCCGGCGTGGGAGGAGTTCGGTCTGTAGCGCTGCACTGCCCCCTAGCGGCCACTCGTATGGTTACCGCCTGAGCCCTGCAGGCGGCCGGGTCCTGCTGTGTCTGCCCCCCACCGTCCCCCAGCTCAGTGCCTGGGGTTCATGGCAGTGCAGACACACTGCGCGAAACCGGAGTGACCCGCTGGTGAACCAGGCCTGTGGTGCTTGGCCCAGGAATGTCGGCTCCAAGGGCCCGATCCTGCCACACATCGCCGAATCCTCCCGAAGTCGGTGCCAGCCTCCGAGACTCGGGGTGTGTCGGGGATGAAGAGACCGGCTCAGACACACACAACGGGGCAGAAATCGAAGGGTTCGAACCTCACCTGCCATCGGGCGTGAGCAGCCTTTGAACGGTGCAGATCTGCCTTTAAACTTGCTCTGGGAGCGGGAGAATTATCTGAGCTTCCATCCAGACAGCAGGGGTGTTAGAAATGTCCGGCTACACAGTGCTGTGAGTGCAGAGAAACACGTCACACCTCGGTACCGCTGCACGAGACATGGCCGTGCATTAAACAGGGAATGTCCGAGACTCGAACCCAGCTTCTCCTGGCCCGCCTCAGAAGTCAGCTCACTGCGAAATGCTGCTGTGACTGTGTAACTGCACTGGTGTGTGCAGGGAGAGGCACACCTGAGTCTGCCAGTATGGCTCGCACTGTGGGATTGCGGCCGGATTTGCTACCATTTGTCACCAGCTGTGCAGGCTACACAGCAATCTTCCTAAAGCAGCGAGCGTTAGACAGATGCTGGTACCGCCACTGAGACCCCTACCCCGCCCTCACACACCAACCCAGTGACCCCTGCCCTGCGACAGACAACCCTACCCCACCCCCACAAACCAGCCCAGCACCCCCTACCTTCACAAGACACCCCTACACTGCCCCCATAAACCAACCCCGTGCTCCCTGCCCTACCATAGACACCCCTACCCCGCCATCACAAACCAATCCAGCACCCCCTGCCCTGCCACAGACACGGCTACCCAGCCCCCACAAACCAACCCAATGCCCCGCCCTGCCACAGACACCTCTACCCCACCCATTAGTAGATAATGTAACTATGCAGTCTTCTTTGTAGTTCAGAGAGCCACTGTTTCAAAATACCAGATCCATTTGATTTCTTGAGTTAAGACAAATCCATGGTCAGCTCATTCTCTAACATTAAGATCAAATGAATTATATAATGAAACTGCTTCAAGACCTGCAACATTAAAAATAAAATACGGCAATCTTTTGTTCATCGTCCTCATGGGTAGATTCCAATACCCTCAAAAATAAATCAAATTCTTGTTTAAAAACTTTTTCCAGTTTTCTGCAGTAGTTCTTAACATTTTTAGAGATGTGGGAACTCTCAATTGATCTGTCTTATTTCATTCAAACTTGTTTTTCTCTCTTGTCCAACTTTTACCTCAAGTTTGTTTGTTTGTTAAACTTCTTCCAGTTCTTTTTCATCACTTCCATCACTCCTGGTACCATGTCAAGTCATCCACTAGTCTTAATAACTATTCATTTCTAGTCATTTAACAACAGTCTTTATTAGATACATAGTTAACATACAGACAGAGCATCTTAACTCCTGTCAATCTGTCCATCAGACCTAAAACCAACTGTCAGCGCCCACACCTGGGAGAGTCTATTCATTCTTTTATAGCCACAGTAACACCACAGCATGGATTTGTCAAGAACAAATCATGACAAACCAAGCTCATTTTCTTCTTTGGCAGGGCTGTGGCCTAGGGGATAGGATGGAAGCAGAAGCTGTGATTAGTTGGACTTTAGTAAGGCTTTTTACACATTCCTACCTGACCATTCCATAAGCAAACCAGAGAAATATGCTCTAGATGAAATTATTATCAGTGGGTGCACAACTCTAGCACCTGCCTGTTTAAGCTTCCTAGAGACATTTATTGCTGGGTCAAGGTCATGATTCCAGCCAATGCAATGCAAGGATTTCAGACACCTTAAAGTGTGGTTCTGTCTATATTACAATTCCAGGCACTCTAGTTCACTCATCTTCCTATTTAGACTTCTAGCATTCATATATCCGCACTTACAATATTGGTCACATTTTAGCTGTCTGTTAAGTGATGTCATTGAAGGGCTCTTTTTTGTTGGACTGTTTCTCTCCAATTCCTACCTGTATTTTATCAACTTCTATCCCCTTCACCTGAAGGACCCCCTCGCCCAGCTCACCTGCTGGCAGCACCTGTTTGCTAGAGGAGAAGCACAGCGCCAACCTCTTAGCCTTGGCGAGAGGTGACAGGAAAACGTGTGCTCATTGGAGAGAACAGCTGGGAACTCTGGATCAGCAGCTGTGATATCCAGTAACATTTACAGTCCAGCGGGGATTCAGTCACCGGGTTTACTAGTGCTTTAATGAATTGTAATGGACAATACTTCATGATTTGAGCCCCATAAGATAAACCAGAACTACTTCAAGTACAGTTCTGCTCTACAAGCGACTCCGGCCAAAGACCCTGAGGGGTATGTCTCCGTGGGAGCTGAGAGCCAGCCTCAACCCTGGGCAGGCAGACTCACGCCAACTGTGCTCAAACAGGCGTGGGAAAAATAGGCATGGAGACTGGTTCAGGAAGCAGCTTGGACTCTCCAGCCCACCCGACTTCCTGAGTTCAAGCTCAGGTGCCCAGCTGGAGTGCAGTGTCTGCCCTGCTGGTGTTAGCACACTAGCTTGTGCTAGCCCGAGTCTGGCTAGCCATGGGGCTCGCTCCCTGCCGCAGGGCAGAGATACCCATTGAGGCTCCATGGGGATTGTCTTTGGGTGGCTAGAGATTACAAGTCAATGTGTGTTTTCCAGGAATTACCCAGCCTCCGAGAGTCATGCTGGGCTCTTTCCTGCTGCTTTCATCACTCACCAGTGAGATTGTGTTGCCTGAACTAAGCTCACAGGGTCACCTATCCCACCCCATTGCCTTGTAACGCACGAGTGAGCCCTCTAACTGGAATGTCACACAATCCCTTCGATGAGGCACACAAAGGGACAGATGCCAGCTCCTTCTCCCAGAGCTAGGTCTAACGCAAGTGCAAAGCAGCCCAGATCCTGTTCCACTCGCTATAGTTCTAGTGGGGGCTGATCCCCACCTCGCAGAGGCACCTGTTTTCCTGGCGACAAGGTCAGAACTCTTAGGACAGCCGTTACCCGTAGGGCCAGGCAAACTCTCTCCTAGGACTAATCAGGCCAGATGTCCTACAAACAACACTGGCTCAGACCCCCTGAACTGAGCATTAGATCCAGGAGCCAATACAGTAATGCTGGGTAAGTATCTCTCTCTTTCTCACACACACCCCGTCCACCCCCAGATACTAGCTTGAACTGAAACATAAACAGTGTCTGAAAATGCATTTGAAACACAGCTTGTCCTGCCTGCCTGAGATGCAAAGGGGAGATGTTCACTACACGTCAACACTTTTTCAAACCGTTTATTTTCCGACTGTGGACACACACTGCCTGCTCCACGCTAGCTCAGAAAACCTAGCTCTGTAAAGCCTCTACACTAAAATGCAGCTCCCACCAATGTAACTCGCCCACTACACTGACTTCAGCATTCTGCCCCCGTGACAGGCACAGTGCTTGGGTTGTCGGCGTTAGGCTGACAGTGCCAGGTGTACACACTGCGTTGCTGACATCAACTGTTGCTGCCTTTCAGAGGCGATCCCACAATGTCACACGCTGACAGATAAAACAAGCGCCGTCACAAGGAGCGCAGTGCGGACATGTCAAGCCCTTTAACTCCTGCGGTAGCTGTAGGTGGACATGTAAGCGGGGGAATGGGCCCGCTATTGTGAGGAACTTTCCTTGCTTGCACACTACCCCAGTAGAGTTGGCTAGTAAAAGGATCTGAGTCCCTGCTCCCACTCCCTTTACCCAGAGGCCCACCTGACCTCGAGGGCTCCCCTCTCGCTCCCCTGTGTGGTGGGGTGCCCATAACCCCGACACGATCGGGCCCAGGATTTCTGGGGCTCGAACCCCAATCTTGCCGTGGTCCCTTAGGGCAGGGGCTAGGGTGTCCCCACTCCGGGGTACTAACTCTGCGCTGGACACTTCCCTGACCCACTGGTCATTGCATACCATGCAAAGCAATGCAATGTATTACACAAACAGCAATCAAATCAAGTAAAACAATAAGAAAAGAGGAGAAAGGTGAAAGGAAAACACCCAGCACTGCCCCCTGGCCCGGGGCACCACACACAGTGTCTCTGGGGTTCACACTCTGTGTCGCATGTCGCAGGCCCACTGTCCAGGCCCTGGCTGCGCTGCAGGGATGCGGAGTCAGCCCCCTGCTCTGCCAGTAGCCGCACACTCCCAGAGTCCCTTCGCTCTGCCCAGCTGCTCACCGCACCTGGCTCCAGAGGGCTCCTGTCCCAGCTCGCTCTGCTTCAGTGCAGCTGTGCTTGGCTCTCTGGGATGCCCCTCTGTTCTACTGCTGTGGGTCAGGTCAGCTCGGCTCCATTCAGCTTTCTGTGCTCCTCTTCCAGCTGCTGGCTCCTTTGTCCTTAGCTCCGGTCAGTTCTGCCCCTGCACACCCCAGCCAGCAGCTCCAGCTCACAGGGAGGGCTGGGCTCCCCGCACCCTCCTGGCTCTCTCATTAGCCTGCCCACCCTGTCAATCAGGCTGACTGGCCCTGGGGGCTGTGTCCGTTCCAGGGTCCTGTTTCCTCCAGAGATGCCAACCAAAAAGACCCACTAAATTTCAGTAAGGGGCTAACAGACCCCTTATACATACAATGAAGGAGAGATGCCAACAATTCCTTGCTGAAGCTGCAGAACAAGTGCAGTTGAGACTTCCAGCCAGCATTAACTTGTGGAACTCAATGTCAGCGTTCAGTCACTCAGTTATTCTTTCTCAGGGACAGAGAAAACCTCAACTACACACCCTCGCTCTGCTGGAACCTTTCAAAGGTGACCTGGGGGTCTTGGATGCCCAGAATCAATCCATCAACTGTCAAAAATGGAAGAACACAGATGACAGAAAGACGGAGCAGTTCTGGGCAGAGGTATACAACTTTGAAGTCTGCAGTGGTGCACGATGCTTTAAAGAGCTAGCCCTCTATGCACTTTGCCTACTTGCTATGCCTCTGAGTAATGCTGAGGTGGAACGTGAGTTCTCTCAATCGAACATCGTCAAGTCAAAACGCCGGAACAGGATGGGTCAACAGACTCTGTGCAGTGTACTACGTATCCGTCGTGGGTTAAGGCGACTGGGTATTTGTTGTAAAGGTTTTATCCTAACCCAAGATATGCTTCAGCGGTCCAACAAGGGAAAGTATCACAGTCAGACAGGAAAGAGCACAGACACAGAGCAGGCTGGAGGAGATGAAGACGCTGACGAGCAGCTTTTTTGTCTGTAGTTCTAGTTATAGCATCGCTACGTAAGACGTTTTCTCGCTGTAAAAGGAGTGTGGGTGGTGCATGGCGGCAAGGCGCCAGTGGGACAGGACTTGGGAGGGAGGCAGGGAACGTGTGAGTGGTGATCACTGAAGTGGTCATCAGGGGTGGTGGCAGCTCTTGGAGCTGATTTCATCAACCATGGGGGCCAGGCCAGCTCTGTGGGTCTATCTGTGGCAGAGCAGAACAGCCCTGACTTGCTCAGGAGCCTGCCCCAGGGTCGCTGCAGCTGGGAAGCAGGTAACAGGGATATGTTTGCCTGGTATCTGATGCCTTTGGTAATTGCCTGTCTCTCATGGACCGGGCAGAGATTTGACTCTTTATCATCTCACTGGGTCCTAGCGGTGTCAGATCTGCCTAATCTGCCGCACTTCCTATCCCAGCCAGTCAGCCAGATCCCAGCAGCAGCCACCACAGCAGTAACAGCCCCCCTGGCACTCCCATGCTGGGGGGGCTTTGCCAGCCCTGGTGCCTGGGCTGCAAAGGACAGAAGGCAGCGCATTGCAGCACAAAATCAAGAGCTCCATCTGCTAAGATTGCTGATGGCAGATGCAGCAGCAAGGCAGGTTTGGGAGTCAGCCATTTCCCTACTCCTAGCTGATTTTTTTAATAAGAAAATCAATGTTTTTTTGTTATGCTTGAAGAACATGCTGCTGGGAGTACCCGCAGCCCTCCAACACGGCCTGCCAGAGGGGAGCTATAATGTGATGCTGGGGGTGAGGCCAATGGCCTGTGATGGGACGTTTGATGCGTGGTTCTGAGTTGTTACAGAGAACTCTTTCTTGAGTGTCTGGCTGGTGAGTCCTGCCCACATGCTTAGGGTTTCACTGATAATCGCCATTTGGGGTCAGGAAGGAATTTTCCCCCAGGGCAGATTGACACAGGCTCTGGGTCAGGGTTTTTTCACCTTCCCACGCAGCATGGGGCACGGGCGGCTCATATTGGTCCCTTCTGACTGGTGGGTCCAAGTGTCTGAGTCTTACAAACAACCGATATGATGTGCCATGTCGTGCTTCCATTGAACACCGTTCACACTAATACAGTGGATGCTCAAGTGCCAGACTTTCCATGCACGTGTATTGTTGGGTTTGTTTGTGTTAGTTTTGTAATGAAATGTTTGTAATTGACAGTTTGTCTCTTGAGTTTCTCCTTTAATATGTTTGAGCAATATCCCTGTAAAACTAGTGGACACTTACCCTGTATTTGTAAATTTAGAGTCTCTTGCATAAACCCCGGTGAGAGCCATGTTCTGCTTTACCTGGATTCAGCTCAGCAGCAGCACTGATTTTCAACAGTGCTCCTGGGCATGAGTAAAGGTGGAGCACCTGGGGTCTTTCAGGTAGCTCAGACACCATGTGCCCCCCTGCCTCCCCGGACACCTCGCGGCTGAGGCGCTGTTACTCCCCAGTCCCAACCACTTGTTTCCCCGATGCCCTGGGCCAGGCCAGCTGCAGGGAGCCAGTTCCTAAAGGGACAGTGGCCTTTGGTCACCCACCCCAGGGGCCTGCAAATTCCCGATTGGGTCGTGATGATGTGTGCGTGCACTCAAGTGCGGGGGTGGATTCGCAGCCCACTGAGGTGCTGCACCCCTCTTGTATCCAGAGAGATCCCCCAACCACCTCCCCTGAACCTGCTCTGCACAGCAGGCTGCCCCCCAACCAGCTGAAACTTCTCTGCCATCACCCCCTCCTGCAGCCCTGGAAATATGGGGCACTACACCCCAGCGTGGTGGTTGTAAGCAAGATGGAAAACATGCCCCAGCCCACCCTGCCTGGAGGTTTCCATGAAAAGGGGAATGTGTGATCCCAGGCCTGTCCAGGCCTTTCTAATCCACAAATCCCCCACCACTACTCTCTGCCTAGTAACTTCTCTATAGGGAGCCTCAGCCTAACCTAACCCTGGTGTGTGCTGCCCCTAGGCCACAGCCCCACCACAGAGGTGGCATTAGCCACATCTCAGCATAGGCAAGGGATCATCCTTTGCCCCTGGGCCCCACCCGAGGTGGCTGGCTGCTTCTCAACATCAAGCAAGCGATGCTTGGCTAAACAGCCCCCATGCACCACCAGCACTGAGGTGGTCACTCGATTTCCCAGCCCCCAGCTCTAGCCTTTTCGCTATTTCACTGTCTCTCCCCTCTCCAAATAACCCTGCTCCCTTTCCCAATGGGTTCAAATTTCAGCCTGAGCCAGGAGGGAGTGGGGTTCCTTTCTTCCTTGCCATCTCGCAGGCTGCAGGGAGCTGCTCCTGCCCCACCAGCCCTGCCTTGCCCCAGTGGAATAGGAAGGATGGAGATTGGAGACAGACAGACAGGGAGGGAGGACAGACACAGGTGGGGGGCAGCAGGCAGATTGGCTGGCTGGCTGTGAGGACTGGGTAGGGAGAGGGGACAGTCCAGACCGGATAGAGGAGAATTGAGAGACAGCTCACCGCTGGGGTGGGGCGCAGGGCGCTGTTTATATGGGGACCCCCCTTGCTTAGGGCTGACATGCAGCAACCTCTGGGATGGGGCCCCTCCTAATATCCCTCTATTTTCTCCCGACAGTGCTGCTTTGTTCCCAGACACCTGCTCCTTTCCCCTGCTGCAGACAGACACCAGCTTAGTGACCGGCGGAGTTCCTCCCCTCACCCAAAGGAGGGATGCATCACTACAAGGAAGTCCATTGCTGCTTCTACAGGAACCGGCCAACTGAAAATACAGACAGATTTTCATTTCATTCCCGGCACTCTGAGCCAGCCAGTCCCTGCCCTGGGGCTCGGTCAGAACTGGTGCCCCTTAGAGGGGAAAGGCCCCATCTCCCGTGTCCATTTCCCTGAGCCTCTAATTTTCAAAATAAAGTTCCATCAAAGTAGAATCATTTAAAACTCTTCACAGGTGAAGTACGAACAAAACCTTTATTCATAACAACACAGAATACAGGGGCAATGATTTGCCAGTCTGGGGTAGAACATACAGAGCTTGTGTTTGGAAGCAACAAATTAAAAGAGAAACATCAGAAATCTGGCTCTAGTTGTTTTTTTTTCAAGGAAACCCCGTTTCTGATCATTTTAAAACCTAAGCCAACATCAACATCTTTGGACAGCGAAAAACAGGCTGGGAATGGGGGATCATGGGTAGAGGGCTGGGGAATGACCAACAAACCACTCCTTGGCTGAAATTGCTCCCAGCCCGGTGCTGGGGCCTTCGCACTGAGCCATGTGGCCTGGAGGAGGTGGCAATGGACAGGTGGTTTGATGGGAGACCCACGAGGCCCAAGCTTCGGACAGGAGAGAGCTCGGACGGCGGGACCCCTCGTTCTATGGCCCAGGGCTCATGCTGTGCATTTGTTCTTCGCGGCGGAGCTGACAAGGTCACCATCCCTGGCCGTGAAATCTCGAAGCTCAGCAGACACCCGGCCACGTCGGCCTCCCCCCCTCCTGGGGGCTGTGTCCTGCTTACTTCGGTGGCAGCTCCAGAGGGCTTTCTCTCCTGGCGTAGCTCCGCGACAGTGCTGGACACCCTCAACAGATCAGAGAAAAAGTTAATTTGGACACAGCCAGAGAAGACGCTGTCCTGGCTCGGTGGTCAAGGCCTTCTCCTTTCCTGGAGTGAGGCTGGTTGAGCCTTCGAAGCCACCTCTGGAAGAGAGGGAATACCCTGCCCCTGGGTAATGCCAGGGATCCTCGCCGATCACATCTTGGAGAGGAGTCCTGCCACTTGGCCCTGCCCTGGGTGACTCTTGGGTACAGCTGGAGCTGCTCTGCCCATGGTGACAGACGCACAGCATCCCACCTGATCCCTCTGGGGCTCTGCACAAACTGGCTGGGGGATGCAGCAGTAGTGTGGCTGGCACCTGCAGCCCCGTGCTTTTTTTTTGTTTGTTTGTTTGTTTTTTCTTTCTGATGAAGCCCTGTATTCAGTTAGGTAACCAAAAGGTGAAAGCCTTACCATTCACTACGCTCCTCTTCTGGCGCTGGGTCATACTGAGACAGCTTTGCTTTTTAGTTTTTTGTTTTCTTCCAACACAGCTTCATATTTTTCTTTCAGTTCCGCCACCTCTAGGCGAAGGGCCTCTATTTCTGGAGTTTCTGGAACTGTGATTCCTAGATGATGCTTCAGAAAGTCCAGTGCACTAATTGGTTTCTCTGGCTCTTCATGTAGGGCTACCAACACTTGGGTGAGCATGTCCAGCACCCCAGATTTCTCCAGGTTGTGGCGGAACTGGTCCTGCTTGGAGTCTGCGGTCCTATAATGCGCCTTTGCAATCGTGCCTCTCCCTCGAGGCAGGTGCACCATGGCCCATGGCCAATGAGCTGTGGCCTCCAAGGTAGGCCCCCAGGAGGGCGCTGTCGAGTAGGCAGGAGAGGGCATCCCGCCGGATGGACACCACGATGGAGGATAGGTGGGGTCCTGGTGGAGGGGGGCCCCGGAATGCATGGTGTGGTGGCGGTGGCAGAGACAGGGCGGCTGTCGGGAGGCAGGCAGAACGGGCACCATCTCCTCTGCAGTCTGGTCCAAGAAGGGCGGCTCCATGGGGCTGGGCTCGCTGGGCACGGGGGAGCTGCAGGGGGAACAGAAAAAGGGGTCAGAGACAAGGAGGCACCATCCCCTCCCACAGCAGATGGAATTCGGAGGGGGTGGGGATCTATGGGGTGGGAAGGGGAGTGGTCTGTGGGGGCATGTGAATTTGGGGGGCTCTGTGAGGTGAGCAGAGGGTTTGAGTGTGTGCAGGATTTGGGGTGTGGTGGGGGGAGGAGGAATCCCCCCCCGAGGCTCCCGCACCCGCTGTCAGCTAACACCTGGAGCCAGGATGGTCATGGGGACAAAGCACACAACGAGGTGCCTCTGCGGGGCTGCAGCTGCTCCGCACACAGCGCGGTTTGAGCGCCAGGCACTGGCAGCTCGTCGGGAAGCAGCAAAGCAGCAGGGACTTGCTGCATGTGACCCAAGGGCCACAATACAAGCCAGCTAGACACAGATGACACGTGTTTGTTCCACTGATTGAGGGGGTGGACAGGGTCCCGTGGGGTCTATGGAGGGCAGGGGACTCCTGTGTGCTGTGTCGTGGGGGGTTCCTTAGATCGGGGTCCCCTGGCGACTGGGGGTCTATGGGATGGAGGGAGGGTCCCATGGAGGGCAGGGGGTCCCTGGCTGGGTGATTTGTGGGTGATGGAGGTCCCATGGGGGTTCCTGGCTGGGGGGCCCATGGAGGCTGAGGGGGCCGATTGGATAGTGTGGGGTCTATGGGGTGGAGCGAGGTCCCCTGAGGGGTTGAGGGTCCATGGCATGGGGAGTTTGTGGGGGCGGGGGGCCCAGAGCAGGCTGGGGGCCCCTTTGGACAGAGGGGTCTATGGGGTGGAGGGCAGCGCCCCTCACCCCACGCTCTGGGTGGCCCCGCTCAGACCCTCCATGCCCGACTCCAGCCCGAAGCCTCCTGTGACACAGTGCGGCGGGGCAGAGCGGCGGCACGTGGGCGGTCAGGTGGCCGCACGTGGCAGCTCGCGAGAGCTCACGCCGGCCGGGCGGCTGCACGTGGTCTGCCAGGGTGAGTCCGGGGGCGGGGCTGGGCGGGGTCTCTGCTGGATGACGCGGGCAGTGTGGGGAGGGGGAGTGAGTCCCTGAGCTGGGGCTGGTGGCAGCGGCCGCCCCTCCCCCCCGTGGCTCCCGAGCGGCGTCAGAGGCTGATGGGCTCCTCCCTACCTCGGGTCCCGGGATGCGGCATCAGGGCCCGGCTGGTGGGAACCGGCCTGGAGCAGGCCTGCGCCTAATCCTGGCATCTCCCGGCCGCGGCTCGGCCCCGCCCCTTGGTATCGGGGCACCGAGCAGACAGGAAGGCTTTGGCTCGGGGCGATGTCTTCGAGGCAGTGGGACTGTGCCCTGTTGGTACGGACTCTGCAGGGAGCTGGGCAGCAATGCAGCCAGCCAGGCAAGGCGGGTGTGTGTGGGGGGGCTGTCCGGAGCCCACCTGTAGCTGTCACAGCACCGCAGTGGTGTCTGGGATCTTCCAGTGATGTTCCCTCGGGTCCATGGGTTTAAATAAACGTGTTGCTAATGAGTATCCCCAATGCACGTCTCTCGCTTCGGGAGCGCTCCGGCACCGACACTGTCAATGGATGATCAGCCTTAAATCAGCCCTTGTGGTTCTGCCTGGTGCCGAGGCAGAGAGAGCGATCTGCAGCCTGGCAGAGGCGAGCTGTACCTCTCTGCTGTGGGGAACAGCATGATTTTATTTATTTACTAAGGACATGGGTTACTTTGAAATGAGCCTGTGTGAGCGCTAAATTAATTTGGATCCCTTAGTTAGGACTACTTGGTTTTCATCTTCTGGGTCCTATTCAGGTCTGGAAATTGATGAAAGCCCTGTAAATGCCATATTTTAGGAAGGTGCCTGGGTGATGCATGCTTGAAATACTCTATTAACGTATGGATCAAACCATCTAAAACGTTGTTTTGCTTTCTGCCTTCTCCAGACTCTTCTCTCACTCTGTATTATCTATTGTGTTTTTAAATGGTTGAAATTCTTCATTCTACTCTAAATCTGAATTTTTGTATCTTTAGAAAATAACTTGGTAATTGTAGGTCTTAAGTGGCCCTGCTCAAGCAGAGGTATTTAAAAAGCACGTAGGCAGCATATATTAGGGGTTGAGGTTAAAGGCCTTTAACCAGCTGAAACACGTTGTTTCTCTTGAAGTTACTAATGGTGTGGTGGGGAAGGGGAAACAGTGACACTAACAATTCATTGACTACATGGGTAAATCTTTGTAGCCTACCAAACCGCCTTTCCTTGACATCTTACATATGAATAGGAATAGAGTACAATTGGGGTTGCTTCAGCTGTTCAAATGAGTCCCTTGATTTCAGTGGGACTGCTCTTCTGAATAAGGAAGCAAGATTTAGACTACGCTAGAGTTTTATTTATGGTGGAATGAGCGTATCCACTTACACTTTAAGATCACACCAGTCACCCTCGCATAGATGTAGTGCAGGGCTTGCTAGTCTACCCTTACGCTTGCTAGTCTACCCTTACAGTATCCCATAAGTGTGACTGGTGGGAGAACTGCAGAGTGAGGCACTCATGCTGGGACTGGGAATATTCACATACTATGTTGTTGTTCAGGGGTGGACTTGTTATTAATCCTTCTCTACAGAAAACAATCCTCCACCTCCATCGGGAGGAATACAAGATACCCTTGCCAATTAGTGAAATGACTCCAAAGGTCCAAGAAGTGGTTGAGGTGCTCTTGGCTAAATAAGAAG
>NW_027133401.1:0-78341 GCF_026122565.2 Emydura macquarii macquarii
CCCCACTTGCTAGTTCATTGGGTACCAAATTAACTGCTATCCCTTTCCAGTCTGGACTAGGTTCTAAAGAGATATCCACCATTTTCACTAGCATCTCATAAACAAGGTTCTGATGTTCCTTTATTGCCAATCTCTGACCCCATATAGTATCAGATGTACCTGAGTTCAGTAAGATATTATAAGATATATTCAAGGCATTCAGAGGTGAGAGTTTGCCTACCACCCCCTGTTTTCCCAAGAGATCAACAGCACATCTATCCTGCTGTGTTGCTTTAGCTGCCCAAATTTCCCTTTGAAACTGAGGCACTATTTGCTCACTTACAGAGCTAACAGCCTGGAGACATTCAGGTTCCAACCTCATTGTCTCCCCACTAAAATGATCAAGCACAGCCATTTGGTTACAGGGCTGTTTTAGCTCTCTAAATATCTTCACCCCATCTGGAACCTTTTCCAGGTATCCAAACTGAACTTTTCTAAAACAAAGTCAGTGGATTCATTCACATTTGAAAAACCTTGGCAGTTAGAAACTAAACCACCTTTCCCCACATCTAAGCTGTCCCGTGACTCATCCTGAACTGACTTAATCAATTCACTTTCACCCCTTCAGTTGCAGAAAACTGAGAGGCACACCCTATCTGCTCTTTAGATGGATGATTGGAACTAAACTCTCTCTCTGCAGAGAAACTGCTCTTTTCAAACTTCCAATCATTTGAAATTTTCCTTTCATCCAAGCCCACATGGCTGTTCACAAACAAACTTTTGGAGATTGGGGTGGCTTTCCCCATTGGCAAATCATTGTCCCCAAGGGACACAGGCTTAGGAACCTTTCCCTCCTGGGTCTCAGTTGAATCCAGAACCACTTCTGGTATATCAACTGATAAATCCTGCTCCAGCACAAGCTGAACAGTACTTTCTGCCTGCTTCACAGATAGTACACTGGGGATCACCCCCCCAGCAGATAAACTGCTACCTGTAACACTGAGACAGTTTGAGATTTCTTCCCCTTTAACAAAGTCTAACTGGTTTGCTAAACTAGGATCTTTTTTGATAACTTTGGTGTTAATTATTTGTGGCATACGGGGTCCTGTGGGAATCCACTCCAGCGTGGGATGGCATCTTAGAAGACACCTGAGCTGTGAGTTAGTTAGCTCAGCTGCCCAGGTCCATTCTTTGGATCCTGCTGGGCAAACAAACTGGTGCAGGCGCTTATCTTCACCAGCACTGGTCTCATTCATATGATGAATGAGATGTGCCCACACTTGCCCTATCCTTAGTGGATCTTCCCAGGGACATCGGTAACCATCACTAGTCTGCTCGACCATCCCGTATCCTGTTCGTGACGCCATGTGGAAACAGAGAGAAAAACTCTCTGATAGGTTCGGTTTGGGATACAGGGGGTTAAGCAAGACAGTGATGATTCTGGGGTTTGCTTAACCAATAAACCCTTTATTTTATAATAAACAATCCTATCCTTATAATAAAACAGTTCTATTTCTATAATAAACAGTTTCACAGCAAGCAATTGCACAGCAAACAGTGATAGCAAAGAGCAGGAGACCTCCATGCACGAAAAGACAAAATGTGCCACCCAAAACTTTAGTGTTTTGTGATCTCTCCTGGATCACCACATGGCTGCCAGCATGTGACACTAGGGTGCCCAGTTTTGGAGTTCCCCAAAGAAGTTACAAGACAAACACAACAGAAAACAGTTAATCCATACTCACAAACATTATGTACAGGTATACTATGCTGGCCAAATTCAGTTGCCGTTTGCTTAAGATACTGCAGACGGGAGAGAGCCACTGTGAGTGATCAGTTCACAGTGAAGCGGGCTAGTGAAGATGCGTCAGCCCGCCGAGCCGACAAGACCAGGGGATATGCAGGATGCCGGGTGGATTCAATTCCTCTCTGCCTTCTGCCACCTGGGTTTGAACTTTTATAGTTTCCCCCTGGTCAGCAGAGGCTAAGCCCCATTGGTTGCTATTTGCTGCATGACCTTCTAAGGTCAGGACTCCGAGTTTAGCCAACCAGGTGCTCCTGATTTCCTGGGCAGGTATGAACCAGCCAACCAGGTGATTACAATTATCCTGGGCAGTTGCTGACCATGCACCAGCAGGTGGGGTCACTTCATTTCCTTATAAGGAGACAGGTACATGCGGCTTGTGCTGCTGAGTCAACCCTCCCTAGGCTGCCTCTTTATCCACGGGGGAAGGGGGGGCAGTGCATGGTGCTGCAGACGCCACTATGCAATTCAGTGCATGTGGCACTCTAAAGACTAAAGTCTTTAGAGTGCCGTGGACCCTCGTTGTTTTTGCCATATTGGCTTTGATAACAAAAGCTCAAAGTGTAGAAGCATCTACATTGTTTTCGGCAATGAGGGATCCGCGGCACTCTAAAGACTAAAGTGCCGCAGAATCCTCTTTGTTTTTGCCATATTGGCTTTGATAACAAAAGCTCAAAGTGTAGAAGCATCTACATTGTTTTCAGCAACGAGGGTTCCGCGGCACACTAAAGACTAATGTCTTTAGAGTGCCGCGGAACCCTCGTTGTTTTAGCCATATTGGCTTTGATAACAAAAGCTCAAAGTGTAGAAGCATCTCCATGGTTTTCGGCAACGAGTATTCCGCGGCACTCTAAAGACTAAAGTGACAGAACCCTCGTTGTTTTTGCCATATTGGCTTTGATAACAAAAGCTCAAAGTGTAGAAGCATCTACATTGTTCTTGGCAACGAGGGTTCCGCGGCACTCTAAACAATAAAGTCCTTAGAGTGCCTCGGAACCCTCATTGTTTTTGGCATATTGGCTTTGATAACAAAAGCTCAAAGTGTAGAAGCATCTACATTGTTTTCGGTAACGAGGGTTCCGCGGCACTCTATAGACTAACGTCTTTAGAGTGCCACGGAACCCTCGTTGTTTTTGCCATATTGGCTTGATAACAAAAGCTCAAAGTGTAGAAGCATCTACATTGTTTTCCGCAACGAGGGGTCCGCGGCAATCTAAAGACTAAATTTCCACGGAACCCTCGTTGTTTTTGCCATATTGGCTTTGATAACAAAAGCTCAAGGTGTAGAAGCATCTACATTGTTCTCGGCAACGAGGGTTCCGCGGCACTCTAAAGACTAAAGTGCCGCGGAACCCTCGTTGTTTTTGCCATATTGGCTTTGATAACAAAAGCTCAAAGTGTAGAAGTATCTACTATTTTTTCGGCAACGAGGTTCAAGGCACTCTAAAGACTAAAGTCTTTAGAGTGCCGCGGAACCCTCGTTGTTTTTGCCATATTGGCTTTGATAACAAAAGCTCAAAGTGTAGAAGCATCTCCATTGTTTTCGGCAACGAGAGTACAGCGGCACTCTAAAGACTAAAGTCTTTAGAGTGCCGCCGAACCCTCCTTGTTTTTGCCATATTGGCTTTTATAACAAAAGCTCAAAGTGTAGAAGCATCTACATTGTTTTTGGCAACGAGGGTTCAGCGGCACTCTAAAGTCTTTGGAGTGCCGCGGAACCCCCGTTGTTATTGCCATATTGGCTTTGATAACAAAAGCTCAATGTGTAGAATCATCTACATTGTTTTCGGCAACGAGGGTTCCGCGGCACTCTAAAGACTAAAGTCTTAAGAGGTCCGCGGAACCCTCGTTGTTTTTGCCATATTGGCTTTGATAACAAAAGCTCAAAGTGTAGAAGCATCTACATTGTTCTCGGCAACGAGGGTTCCGCGGCACTCTAAAGACAAAAGTCTTTAGAGTGCCGCGGAACCCTCCTTTTTTTTTGCCATATTGGCTTTGATAACAAAAGCTCAAAGTGTAGAAGCATCTACATTATTTTCGGCTACGAGGGTTCCGCGGCACTAAGAAGAATTGAGTGCCGTGGAACCCCCGTTTTTTTTGCCATATTGGTTTTGAAAACAAAAGCTCAAAGTGTAGAAGCATCTACATTGTTTTCCGCAACGAGGGTTCCGCGGCACTCTAAACAATAATGTCTTTAGAGTGCCGCGGAACCCTCGTTGTTTTTGCCGTATTGGCTTGGATAACAAAAACTCAAAGTGTAGAAGCATCTACATTGTTTTCGGCTACGAGGTGTCTGCGGCACTCTGAAGACTAAATTGCCGCAGAACTCTCATTGTTTTTGCCATATTGTCCTGGATAACAAAAGCTCAAAGTGTAGAAGCATCTACATTGTTCTCGGCAACGAGGGTTACACGGCACTCTAAAGAATAAAGTGCCGCAGAACCCTCGTTGATTTTGCAATGTTGACTTTGATAACAAAAGCTCAAAGTGTAGAAGCATCTACATTGTTTTCGCAACGAGGGTTCCGCGGCACTCTAAAGACTAAAGTCTTTACAGTGCCGTGGAACCCTCGTTGTTTTTACCATATTGGCTTTGATGCCACATTGGCTTTGATAACAAAAGCTCAAAGTGTAGAAGCATCTACATTGTTTTCGCAACGAGGGTTCCGCGGCACTCTAAAGACTAAAGTCTTTAGAGTACCGCGGAACCCACGGTGTTTTTGCCATAGTGGTTTGTCAAAAAAAGCTCAAAGTGTAGAAGCATCTACATTGTTCTCGGCAACGAGGGTTCGTTGTTTTTGCCATACTGGCTTTGATGCCACATTGGCTTGGATAACAAAAGCTCAAAGTGTAGAAGCATCTACATTGTTCTCGGCAACGAGGGTTACGCGGCACTCTAAAGACTTTTGTCTTTAGAGTGCCGCGGAACCCGCGTTGTTTTTGCCATATTGGCTTTGATATCAAAAGCTCAAAGTGTAGAAGCATCTACATTGTATTCCGCAACGAGGGTTTGTGGCAGTCTAAAGACCAAAGTGCCGCAGAACCCTCGTTGTTTTTGCCATATTGGCTTTGATAACAAAAGGTCAAAGTGTAGAAGCATCTACATTGTTTTCGGCAACGAGGGTTCCGCGGTACTCTAAAGACTAAAGTCTTTAGAGTGCCGTGGAACCCTCGTTGTTTTTTGCCATATTGGTTTTGATAACAAAAGCTCAAAGCGTAGAAGCATCTACATTGTTTTCGGCAATGAGGGATCCGCGGCACTCTAAAGACTAAAGTGCCGCAGAATCCTCTTTGTTTTTGCCATATTGTCTTTGATAACAAAAGCTCAAAGTGTAGAAGCATCTACATTGTTTTCAGCAACGAGGGTTCCGCGGCACTCTAAAGACTAAAGTCTTTAGAGTGCCGCGGAACCCTCGTTGTTTTAGCCATATTGGCTTTGATAACAAAAGCTCAAAGTGTAGAAGAATCTACATTGTTTTAGGCAACGTGGGTTCAGCGGCACTCTAAAGTCTTTGGAGTGCCGCGGACCCCGTTGTTATTGCCATATTGGCTTTGATAACAAAAGCTCAATGTGTAGAAGCATCTACATTGTTTTCGGCAACGAGGGTTCCGCGGCAGTCTAAAGACTAAAGTCTTAAGAGTTCCGCGGAACCCTCGTTGTTTTTGCCATATTGTCTTTGATAACAAAAGCTCAAAGTGTAGAAGCATCTACATTGTTTTCGGCAATGAGGGTTCCGCGGCACTCTAAAGACTAAAGTCTTTGGAGTGCCGCGGAACCCTCGTTGTTTTTGCCATATTGGCTTTGATAACAAAAGCTCAAAGTGTAGAAGCATCTACATTGTTTTCGGCAACGAGGGTTCCGCGGCACTCTAAAGACTTTTGTCTTTAGAGTGCCGCGGAACCCTCGTTGTTTTTGCCATATTGGCTTTGATATCAAAAGCTCAAAGTGTAGAAGCATCTACATTGTATTCCGCAACGAGGGTTTGTGGCAGTCTAAAGACCAAAGTCTTTAGAGTGCCACAGAACCCTCGTTGTTTTTGTCATATTGGCTTTGATAACAAAAGCGCAGAGTGTAGAAGCATCTACATTGTTTTCGGCAACGAGGGTTCCGCGGCACTCTAAAGACTAAAGTGCCGCAGAACCCTCGTTGTTTTTGCCATATTGGCTTTGATAACAAAAGGTCAAAGTGTAGAAGCATCTACATTGTTTTCGGCAACGAGGGTTCCGCGGCACTCTAAAGACTAAAGTCTTTAGAGTGCCGTGGAACCCTCGTTGTTTTTGCCATATTGGCTTTGATAACAAAAGCTCAAAGTGTAGAAGCATCTACATTGTTTTCGGCAATGAGGGATCCGCGGCACTCTAAAGACTAAAGTGCCGCAGAATCCTCTTTGTTTTTGCCATATTGGCTTTGATAACAAAAGCTCAAAGTGTAGAAGCATCTACATTGTTTTCAGCAACGAGGGTTCCGCGGCACTCTAAAGACTAAACTCTTTAGAGTGCCGCGGAACCCTCGTTGTTTTAGCCATATTGGCTTTGATAACAAAAGCTCAAGGTGTAGAAGCATCTACATTGTTCTCGGCAACGAGGGTTCCGCGGCACTCTAAAGACTAAAGTGCCGCGGAACCCTCGTTGTTTTTGCCATATTGGCTTTGATAACAAAAGCTCAAGGTGTAGAAGCATCTACATTGTTCTCGGCAACGAGGGTTCCGCGGCACTCTAAAGACTAAAGTGCCGCGGAACCCTCGTTGTTTTTGCCATATTGGCTTTGATAACAAAAGCTCAAAGTGTAGAAGTATCTACTATTTTTTCGGCAATGAGGGTTCCGCGGCACTCTAAAGACTAAAGTCTTTAGAGAGCCGCGGAACCCTCGTTGTTTTTGCCATATTGGCTTTGATAACAAAAGCTCAAAGTGTAGAAGCATCTCCATTGTTTTCGGCAACGAGAGTACAGCGGCACTCTAAAGACTAAAGTCTTTAGAGTGCCGCCGAACCCTCGTTGTTTTTGCCATATTGGCTGTTATAACAAAAGCTCAAAGTGTAGAAGCATCTACATTGTTTTTGGCAACGAGGGTTCAGCGGCACTCTAAAGTCTTTGGAGTGCCGCGGAACCCCCGTTGTTATTGACATATTGGCTTTGATAACAAAAGCTCAATGTGTAGAATCATCTACATTGTTTTCGGCAACGAGGGTTCCGCGGCACTCTAAAGACTAAAGTCTTAAGAGTTCCGCGGAACCCTCGTTGTTTTTGCCATATTGGCTTTGATAACAAAAGCTCAAAGTGTAGAAGCATCTACATTGTTCTCGGCAACGAGGTTCCGCGGCACTCTAAAGACAAAAGTCTTTAGAGTGCCGCGGAACCCTCCTTTTTTTGCCATATTGGCTTTGATAACAAAAGCTCAAAGTGTAGAAGCATCTACATTATTTTCGGCTACGAGGGTTCCGCGGCACTAAGAAGAATTGAGTGCCGTGGAACCCCCGTTGTTTTTGCCATTTGGGTTTCGAAAACAAAAGCTCAAAGTGTAGAAGCATCTACATTGTTTTCCGCACCGAGGGTTCCGCGGCACTATAAACAATTAAGTCTTTAGAGTGCCGCGGAACCCTCGTTGTTTTTGCCGTATTGGCTTGGATAACAAAAACTCAAAGTGTAGAAGCATCTACATTGTTTTCGGCTACGAGGTGTCTGCGGCACTCTGAAGACTAAATTGCCGCAGAACTCTCATTGTTTTTGCCATATTGTCCTGGATAACAAAAGCTCAAAGTGTAGAAGCATCTACATTGTTCTCGGCAACGAGGGTTACGCGGCACTCTAAAGAATAAAGTGCCGCAGAACCCTCGTTGATTTTGCAATGTTGACTTTGATAACAAAAGCTCAAAGTGTAGAAGCATCTACATTGTTTTCGCAACGGGGTTCCGCGGCACTCTAAAGACTAAAGTCTTTACAGTGCCGTGGAACCCTCGTTGTTTTTACCATATTGGCTTTGATGCCACATTGGCTTTGATAACAAAAGCTCAAAGTGTAGAAGCATCTACATTGTTTTCGCAACGAGGGTTCCGCGGCACTCTAAAGACTAAAGTCTTTAGAGTGCCGCGGAACCCTCGTTGTTTTTGCCATAATGGCTTTGATAAAAAAAGCTCAAAATGTAGAAGCATCTATATTGTTCTCGGCAACGAGGGTTCCGCGGCACTCTGAACAATAAAGTCTTTAGAGTGCCGCGGAACCCTCGTTGTTTTGCCATATTGGATTTGATAACAAAAGCTCAAAGTGTAGAAGCATCTACATTGTTCTCAGCAACGAGGGTTCGTTGTTTTTGCCATATTGGCTTTGATGCCACATTGGCTTTGATAACAAAAGCTCAAAGTGTAGAAGCATCTACATTGTTTTCGGCAACGAGGGTTCCGCGGCACTGTAAAGACTAGAGTCTTTAGAGTGCCGCGGAACCCTCGTTGTTTTTGCCATACTGGCTTTGATGCCACATTGGCTTGGATAACAAAAGCTCAAAGTGTAGAAGCATCTACATTGTTCTCGGCAACGAGGGTTACGCGGCACTCTAAAGAATATAGTCTTTAGAGTGCCGCGGAACCCTCGTTGTTTTTGCCATATTGGCTTTGATAACAAAAGCTCAAAGTGTAGAAGCATCTAAATTGTTTTCGGCTTTAGTCTTTAGAGTGCCGCGGAACCCTCGTTGTTTTTGCCATATTGGCTTTCATAACAAAAGCTCAAAGTGTAGAAGCATCTACTTTGTTTTCGGCTACGAGGGTTTCGCGGCACTCTGAAGACTAGAGTCTTTATAGTGCCGCGGAACCGTCGTTGGTTTTGCCATATTGGCTTTGATGCCACATTGGTTTGGTAAACAAAAGCTCAAAGTGTAGAAGCATCTAAATTGTTTTCGGCTTTAGTCTTTAGACTGCCGCGGAACCCTCGTTGTTTTTGCCATATTGGCTTTGATAACAAAAGCTCAAAGTGTAGAAGCATCTACATTGTTTTCTGCAACGAGTGTTCCGTGGTACTCTAAAGACTAAAGTCTTTAGAGTGCAACGGAACCCTCGTTGTTTTTGCCATATTGGCTTTGATAACAAAAGCTAAAAGTGTAGAAGCATCTACATTGCTTTCGGCTACGAGGTGTCTGCGGCACTCTGAAGACTAAATTGCCCCAGAAGCCTCGTTGTTATTGCCATATTGGCTTGGATAACAAAAGCTCAAAGTTAAGAAGCATCTACATTGTTTTCGGCAACGATGGTTCTGCGGCACTCTAAAGACTAAAGTGCCGCAGAACCCTCGTTGATTTTGCCATATTGGCTTTGATAACAAAAGCGCAAAGTCTAGAAGCATCTACATTGTTTTCGGCAACGAGGGTTCATTGTTTTTGCCATATTCGCTTTAATGCCAAATTGGCTTTGATAACAAAAGCTCAAAGTGTAGAAGCATCTACATTGTTCTCGGCAACGAGGTTTCCGCGGCACTCTAAAGAATAAAGTCTTTAGAGTGCCGCGGAACCCCCGTTGTTTTTGCCATATTGGCTTTGATGCCACATTGGTTTTGATAACAAAAGCTCAAAGTGTAGAAGCATCTAAATTGTTTTCGGCTTTAGTCTTTAGAGTGCCGCGGAAACCTCGTTGTTTTTGCCATATTGGCTTTGATAACAAAAGCTAAAAGTGTAGAAGCATCTACATTTTTCTCGGCAACGAGGGTCCCTCGTCACTCTACACACTAAAGTCTTTAGAGTGCCGCGGAACCCTCGTTGTTTTTGCCATATTGGCTTTGATAACAAAAACTCAAAGTGTAGAAGCATCTACATTGTTTTCGGCTACGAGGTGTCTGCGGCACTCTGAAGACTAAATTGCTGCAGAACTCTCATTGTTTTTGCCATATGGTCCTGGATAACAAAAGCTCAAAGTGTAGAAGCATCTCCATTGTTCTTTGCAACGAGGGTTCCGCGGTACTCTAAAGACTAAAGTGACGCAGAACCCTCGTTGTTTTTGCCATATTGCCTTTGATAACAAAAGCTCAAAGTGTAGAAGCATCTACATTGTTCTTGGCAACGAGGGTTCCGCGGCACTCTAAACAATAAAGTCCTTAGAGTGCCTCGGAACCCTCATTGTTTTTGGCATATTGGCTTTGATAACAAAAGCTCAAAGTGTAGAAGCATCTACATTGTTTTCGGCAACGAGGGTTCCGCGGCACTCTATAGACTAACGTCTTTAGAGTGCCACGGAACCCTCGTTGTTTTTGCCATATTGGCTTGATAACAAAAGCTCAAAGTGTAGAAGCATCTACATTGTTTTCCGCAACGAGGGGTCCGCGGCAATCTAAAGACTAAAGTTCCACGGAACCCTCGTTGTTTTTGCCATATTGGCTTTGATAACAAAAGCTCAAGGTGTAGAAGCATCTACATTGTTCTCGGCAACGAGGGTTCCGCGGCACTCTAAAGACTAAAGTGCCGCGGAACACTCGTTGTTTTTGCCATATTGGCTTTTAGAACAAAAGCTAAAAGTGTAGAAGCATCTACATTTTTTTCGGCAACGAGGGTTCCGCGGCACTCTAAAGACTAAAGTGCCGCGGAACCCTCGTTGTTTTTGCCATATTGGCTTTGATAACAAAAGCTCAAAGTGTAGAAGCATCTCCATTGTTTTCGGCAACGAGAGTACAGCGGCACTCTAAAGACTAAAGTCTTTAGAGTGCCGCCGAACCCTCGTTGTTTTTGCCATATTGTCTTTGATAACAAAAGCTCAAAGTGTAGAAGCATCTACATTGTTTTCGGCAACGAGGGTTCCGCGGCACTCTAAAGACTAAAGTCTTTGGAGTGCCGCGGAACCCTCGTTGTTTTTGCCATATTGGCTTTGATAACAAAAGCTCAAAGTGTAGAAGCATCTAGATTGTTTTCGGCAACGAGGGTTCCGCGGCACTCTAAAGACTAAAGTGCCGCAGAACCCTCGTTGTAATTGCCATATTGGCTTTGATAACAAAAGGTCAAAGTGTAGAAGCATCTACATTGTTTTCGGCAACGAGGGTTCCGCGGCACTCTAAAGACAAAAGTGCCGCAGAACCCTGTTTGTTTTTGCCATATTGGCTTTGATAACAAAAGCTCAAAGTGTAGAAGCATCTCCATTGTTTTCGGCAACGAGTATTCCGCGGCACTCTAAAGACTAAAGTGACGCAGAACCCTCGTTGTTTTTGGCATATTGGCTTTGATAACAAAAGCTCAAAGTGTAGAAGCATCTACATTGTTTTTGGCAACGAGGGTTCAGCGGCACTCTAAAGTCTTTGGAGTGCCGCGGAACCCCGTTGTTATTGCCATATTGGCTTTGATAACAAAAGCTCAATGTGTAGAAGCATCTACATTGTTTTCGGCAACGAGGGTTCCGCGGCACTCTAAAGACTAAAGTCTTAAGAGTTCCGCGGAACCCTCGTTGTTTTTGCCATATTGTCTTTGATAACAAAAGCTCAAAGTGTAGAAGCATCTACATTGTTTTCGGCAACGAGGGTTCCGCGGCACTCTAAAGACTAAAGTCTTTGGAGTGCCGCGGAACCCTCGTTGTTTTTGCCATATTGGCTTTGATAACAAAAGCTCAAAGTGTAGAAGCATCTACATTGTTTTCGGCAACGAGGGTTCCGCGGCACTCTAAAGACTTTTGTCTTTAGAGTGCCGCGGAACCCTCGTTGTTTTTGCCATATTGGCTTTGATATCAAAAGCTCAAAGTGTAGAAGCATCTACATTGTATTCCGCAACGAGGGTTTGTGGCAGTCTGAAGACCAAAGTCTTTAGAGTGCCGCGGAACCCTCGTTGTTTTAGCCATATTGGCTTTGATAACAAAAGCTCAAAGTGTAGAAGCATCTCCATTGTTTTCGGCAACGAGTATTCCGCGGCACTCTAAAGACTAAAGTGACGCAGAACCCTCGTTGTTTTTGCCATATTGGCTTTGATAACAAAAGCTCAAAGTGTAGAAGCATCTACATTGTTCTTGGCAACGAGGGTTCCGCGGCACTCTAAACAATAAAGTCCTTAGAGTGCCTCGGAACCCTCATTGTTTTTGGCATATTGGCTTTGATAACAAAAGCTCAAAGTGTAGAAGCATCTACATTGTTTTCGGCAACGAGGGTTCCGCGGCACTCTATAGACTAACGTCTTTAGAGTGCCACGGAACCCTCGTTGTTTTTGCCATATTGGCTTGATAACAAAAGCTCAAAGTGTAGAAGCATCTACATTGTTTTCCGCAACGAGGGGTCCGCGGCAATCTAAAGACTAAAGTTCCACGGAACCCTCGTTGTTTTTGCCATATTGGCTTTGATAACAAAAGCTCAAGGTGTAGAAGCATCTACATTGTTCTCGGCAACGAGGGTTCCGCGGCACTCTAAAGACTAAAGTGCCGCGGAACACTCGTTGTTTTTGCCATATTGGCTTTTAGAACAAAAGCTAAAAGTGTAGAAGCATCTACATTTTTTTCGGCAACGAGGGTTCCGCGGCACTCTAAAGACTAAAGTGCCGCGGAACCCTCGTTGTTTTTGCCATATTGGCTTTGATAACAAAAGCTCAAAGTGTAGAAGCATCTCCATTGTTTTCGGCAACGAGAGTACAGCGGCACTCTAAAGACTAAAGTCTTTAGAGTGCCGCCGAACCCTCGTTGTTTTTGCCATATTGTCTTTGATAACAAAAGCTCAAAGTGTAGAAGCATCTACATTGTTTTCGGCAACGAGGGTTCCGCGGCACTCTAAAGACTAAAGTCTTTGGAGTGCCGCGGAACCCTCGTTGTTTTTGCCATATTGGCTTTGATAACAAAAGCTCAAAGTGTAGAAGCATCTACATTGTTTTCGGCAACGAGGGTTCCGCGGCACTCTAAAGACTTTTGTCTTTAGAGTGCCGCGGAACCCTCGTTGTTTTTGCCATATTGGCTTTGATATCAAAAGCTCAAAGTGTAGAAGCATCTACATTGTATTCCGCAACGAGGGTTTGTGGCAGTCTGAAGATCAAAGTCTTTAGAGTGCCGCGGAACCCTCGTTGTTTTAGCCATATTGGCTTTGATAACAAAAGCTCAAAGTGTAGAAGCATCTCCATTGTTTTCGGCAACGAGTATTCCGCGGCACTCTAAAGACTAAAGTGACGCAGAACCCTCGTTGTTTTTGCCATATTGGCTTTGATAACAAAAGCTCAAAGTGTAGAAGCATCTACATTGTTCTTGGCAACGAGGGTTCCGCGGCACTCTAAACAATAAAGTCCTTAGAGTGCCTCGGAACCCTCATTGTTTTTGGCATATTGGCTTTGATAACAAAAGCTCAAAGTGTAGAAGCATCTACATTGTTTTCGGCAACGAGGGTTCCGCGGCACTCTATAGACTAACGTCTTTAGAGTGCCACGGAACCCTCGTTGTTTTTGCCATATTGGCTTGATAACAAAAGCTCAAAGTGTAGAAGCATCTACATTGTTTTCCGCAACGAGGGGTCCGCGGCAATCTAAAGACTAAAGTTCCACGGAACCCTCGTTGTTTTTGCCATATTGGCTTTGATAACAAAAGCTCAAGGTGTAGAAGCATCTACATTGTTCTCGGCAACGAGGGTTCCGCGGCACTCTAAAGACTAAAGTGCCGCGGAACACTCGTTGTTTTTGCCATATTGGCTTTTAGAACAAAAGCTAAAAGTGTAGAAGCATCTACATTTTTTTCGGCAACGAGGGTTCCGCGGCACTCTAAAGACTAAAGTGCCGCGGAACCCTCGTTGTTTTTGCCATATTGGCTTTGATAACAAAAGCTCAAAGTGTAGAAGCATCTCCATTGTTTTCGGCAACGAGGTACAGCGGCACTCTAAAGACTAAAGTCTTTAGAGTGCCGCCGAACCCTCGTTGTTTTTGCCATATTGTCTTTGATAACAAAAGCTCAAAGTGTAGAAGCATCTACATTGTTTTCGGCAACGAGGGTTCCGCGGCACTCTAAAGACTAAAGTCTTTGGAGTGCCGCGGAACCCTCGTTGTTTTTGCCATATTGGCTTTGATAACAAAAGCTCAAAGTGTAGAAGCATCTAGATTGTTTTCGGCAACGAGGGTTCCGCGGCACTCTAAAGACTAAAGTGCCGCAGAACCCTCGTTGTAATTGCCATATTGGCTTTGATAACAAAAGGTCAAAGTGTAGAAGCATCTACATTGTTTTCGGCAACGAGGGTTCCGCGGCACTCTAAAGACAAAAGTGCCGCAGAACCCTGTTTGTTTTTGCCATATTGGCTTTGATAACAAAAGCTCAAAGTGTAGAAGCATCTCCATTGTTTTCGGCAACGAGTATTCCGCGGCACTCTAAAGACTAAAGTGACGCAGAACCCTCGTTGTTTTTGGCATATTGGCTTTGATAACAAAAGCTCAAAGTGTAGAAGCATCTACATTGTTTTCGGCAACGAGGTTCCGCGGCACTCTATAGACTAACTTCTTTAGAGTGCCACGGAACCCTCGTTGTTTTTGCTATATTGGCTTTTATAACAAAAGCTCAAAGTGTAGAAGCATCTACATTGTTTTTGGCAACGAGGGTTCAGCGGCACTCTAAAGTCTTTGGAGTGCCGCGGAACCCCGTTGTTATTGCCATATTGGCTTTGATAACAAAAGCTCAATGTGTAGAAGCATCTACATTGTTTTCGGCTAAGAGGGTTCCGCGGCACTCTAAAGACTAAAGTCTTAAGAGTTCCGCGGAACCCTCGTTGTTTTTGCTATATTGTCTTTGATAAGAATAGCTTAAAGTGTAGAAGCATCTACATTGTTTTCGGCAACGAGGATTCCGCGGCACTCTAAAGACTAAAGTCTTTGGAGTGCCGCGGAACCCTCGTTGTTTTTGCCATATTGGCTTTGATAACAAAAGCTCAAAGTGTAGAAGCATCTACATTGTTTTCGGCAACAAGGGTTCCGCGGCACTCTAAAGACTTTTGTCTTTAGAGTGCCGCGGAACCCTCGTTGTTTTTGCCATATTGGCTTTGATATCAAAAGCTCAAAGTGTAGAAGCATCTACATTGTATTCCGCAACGAGGGTTTGTGACAGTCTAAAGACCAAAGTCTTTAGAGTGCCACGGAACCCTCGTTGTTTTTGTCATATTGGCTTTGATAACAAAAGCTCAAAGAGTAGAAGCATCTACATTGTTTTCGGCAACGAGGGTTCCGCGGCACTCTAAAGACTAAAGTGCCGCAGAACCCTCGTTGTTTTTGCCATATTGGCTTTGATAACAAAAGGTCAAAGTGTAGAAGCATCTCCATTGTTTTCGGCAACGAGGGTTCCGCGGCACTCTAAAGACTAAAGTGACGCAGAACCCTCGTTGTTTTTGGCATATTGGCTTTGATAACAAAAGCTCAAAGTGTAGAAGCATCTACATTGTTTTCGGCAACGAGGGTTCCGCGGCACTCTATAGACTAACTTCTTTAGAGTGCCACGGAACCCTCGTTGTTTTTGCCATATTGGCTTTGATAAAAAAGCTCAAAGTGTAGAAGCATCTACATTGTATTCCGCAACGAGGGTTTGTGACAGTCTAAAGACCAAAGTCTTTAGAGTGCCACGGAACCCTCGTTGTTTTTGTCATATTGGCTTTGATAACAAAAGCTCAAAGTGTAGAAGCATCTACAGTGTTTTCGGCAACGAGGGTTCCGCGGCACTCTAAAGACTAAAGTGCCGCAGAACCCTCGTTGTTTTTGCCATATTGGCTTTGATAACAAAAGGTCAAACTGTAGAAGCATCTACATTGTTTTCGGCAACGAGGGTTCCGCGGCACTCTAAAGACTAAAGTCTTTAGAGTGCCGTGGAACCCTCGTTGTTTTTGCCATATTGGTTTTGATAACAAAAGCTCAAAGTGTAGAAGCATCTACATTGTTTTCGGCAATGAGGGATCCGCGGCACTCTAAAGACTAAAGTGCCGCAGAATCCTCTTTGTTTTTGCCATATTGGCTTTGATAACAAAAGCTCAAAGTGTAGAAGCATCTACATTGTTTTCAGCAACGAGGGTTCCGCGGCACTCTAAAGACTAAAATCTTTAGAGTGCTGCGGAACCCTCGTTGTTTTAGCCATATTGGCTTTGATAACAAAAGCTCAAAGTGTAGAAGCATCTACATTGTTTTTGGCAACGAGGGTTCAGCGGCACTCTAAAGTCTTTGGAGTGCCGCGGAACCCCCGTTGTTATTGCCATATTGGCTTTGATAACAAAAGCTCAATGTGTAGAAGCATCTACATTGTTTTCGGCAACGAGGGTTCCGCGGCACTCTAAAGACTAAAGTCTTAAGAGTTCCGCGGAACCCTCGTTGTTTTTGCCATATTGTCTTTGATAACAAAAGCTCAAAGTGTAGAAGCATCTACATTGTTTTCGGCAACGAGGGTTCCGCGGCACTCTAAAGACTAAAGTCTTTGGAGTGCCGCGGAACCCTCGTTGTTTTTGCCATATTGGCTTTGATAACAAAAGCTCAAAGTGTAGAAGCATCTACATTGTTTTCGGCAACGAGGGTTCCGCGGCACTCTAAAGACTTTTGTCTTTAGAGTGCCGCGGAACCCTCGTTGTTTTTGCCATATTGGCTTTGATATCAAAAGCTCAAAGTGTAGAAGCATCTACATTGTATTCCGCAACGAGGGTTTGTGGCAGTCTGAAGACCAAAGTCTTTACAGTGCCGCGGAACCCTCGTTGTATTAGCCATATTGGCTTTGATAACAAAAGCTCAAAGTGTAGAAGCATCTCCATTGTTTTCGGCAACGAGTATTCCGCGGCACTCTAAAGACTAAAGTGACGCAGAACCCTCGTTGTTTTTGCCATATTGGCTTTGATAACAAAAGCTCAAAGTGTAGAAGCATCTACATTGTTCTTGGCAACGAGGGTTCCGCGGCACTCTAAACAATAAAGTCCTTAGAGTGCCTCGGAACCCTCATTGTTTTTGGCATATTGGCTTTGATAACAAAAGCTCAAAGTGTAGAAGCATCTACATTGTTTTCGGCAACGAGGGTTCCGCGGCACTCTATAGACTAACGTCTTTAGAGTGCCACGGAACCCTCGTTGTTTTTGCCATATTGGCTTGATAACAAAAGCTCAAAGTGTAGAAGCATCTACATTGTTTTCCGCAACGAGGGGTCCGCGGCAATCTAAAGACTAAAGTTCCACGGAACCCTCGTTGTTTTTGCCATATTGGCTTTGATAACAAAAGCTCAAGGTGTAGAAGCATCTACATTGTTCTCGGCAACGAGGGTTCCGCGGCACTCTAAAGACTAAAGTGCCGCGGAACACTCGTTGTTTTTGCCATATTGGCTTTTAGAACAAAAGCTAAAAGTGTAGAAGCATCTACATTTTTTTCGGCAACGAGGGTTCCGCGGCACTCTAAAGACTAAAGTGCCGCGGAACCCTCGTTGTTTTTGCCATATTGGCTTTGATAACAAAAGCTCAAAGTGTAGAAGCATCTCCATTGTTTTCGGCAACGAGAGTACAGCGGCACTCTAAAGACTAAAGTCTTTAGAGTGCCGCCGAACCCTCGTTGTTTTTGCCATATTGTCTTTGATAACAAAAGCTCAAAGTGTAGAAGCATCTACATTGTTTTCGGCAACGAGGGTTCCGCGGCACTCTAAAGACTAAAGTCTTTGGAGTGCCGCGGAACCCTCGTTGTTTTTGCCATATTGGCTTTGATAACAAAAGCTCAAAGTGTAGAAGCATCTAGATTGTTTTCGGCAACGAGGGTTCCGCGGCACTCTAAAGACTAAAGTGCCGCAGAACCCTCGTTGTAATTGCCATATTGGCTTTGATAACAAAAGGTCAAAGTGTAGAAGCATCTACATTGTTTTCGGCAACGAGGGTTCCGCGGCACTCTAAAGACAAAAGTGCCGCAGAACCCTGTTTGTTTTTGCCATATTGGCTTTGATAACAAAAGCTCAAAGTGTAGAAGCATCTCCATTGTTTTCGGCAACGAGTATTCCGCGGCACTCTAAAGACTAAAGTGACGCAGAACCCTCGTTGTTTTTGGCATATTGGCTTTGATAACAAAAGCTCAAAGTGTAGAAGCATCTACATTGTTTTCGGCAACGAGGGTTCCGCGGCACTCTATAGACTAACTTCTTTAGAGTGCCACGGAACCCTCGTTGTTTTTGCCATATTGGCTTTTATAACAAAAGCTCAAAGTGTAGAAGCATCTACATTGTTTTTGGCAACGAGGGTTCAGCGGCACTCTAAAGTCTTTGGAGTGCCGCGGAACCCCCGTTGTTATTGCCATATTGGCTTTGATAACAAAAGCTCAATGTGTAGAAGCATCTACATTGTTTTCGGCAACGAGGGTTCCGCGGCACTCTAAAGACTAAAGTCTTAAGAGTTCCGCGGAACCCTCGTTGTTTTTGCCATATTGTCTTTGATAACAAAAGCTCAAAGTGTAGAAGCATCTACATTGTTTTCGGCAACGAGGGTTCCGCGGCACTCTAAAGACTAAAGTCTTTGGAGTGCCGCGGAACCCTCGTTGTTTTTGCCATATTGGCTTTGATAACAAAAGCTCAAAGTGTAGAAGCATCTACATTGTTTTCGGCAACAAGGGTTCCGCGGCACTCTAAAGACTTTTGTCTTTAGAGTGCCGCGGAACCCTCGTTGTTTTTGCCATATTGGCTTTGATATCAAAAGCTCAAAGTGTAGAAGCATCTACATTGTATTCCGCAACGAGGGTTTGTGACAGTCTAAAGACCAAAGTCTTTAGAGTGCCACGGAACCCTCGTTGTTTTTGTCCTATTGGCTTTGATAACAAAAGCTCAAAGTGTAGAAGCATCTACATTGTCTTCGGCAACGAGGGTTCCGCGGCACTCTAAAGACTAAAGTGCCGCAGAACCCTCGTTGTTTTTGCCATATTGGCTTTGATAACAAAAGGTCAAAGTGTAGAAGCATCTCCATTGTTTTCGGCAACGAGGGTTCCGCGGCACTCTAAAGACTAAAGTGACGCAGAACCCTCGTTGTTTTTGGCATATTGGCTTTGATAACAAAAGCTCAAAGTGTAGAAGCATCTACATTGTTTTCGGCAACGAGGGTTCCGCGGCACTCTATAGACTAACTTCTTTAGAGTGCCACGGAACCCTAGTTGTTTTTGCCATATTGGCTTTGATAAAAAAGCTCAAAGTGTAGAAGCATCTACATTGTATTCCGCAACGAGGGTTTGTGACAGTCTAAAGACCAAAGTCTTTAGAGTGCCACGGAACCCTCGTTGTTTTTGTCATATTGGCTTTGATAACAAAAGCTCAAAGTGTAGAAGCATCTACATTGTTTTCGGCAACGAGGGTTCCGCGGCACTCTAAAGACTAAAGTGCCGCAGAACCCTCGTTGTTTTTGCCATATTGGCTTTGATAACAAAAGGTCAAAGTGTAGAAGCATCTACATTGTTTTCGGCAACGAGGGTTCCGCGGCACTCTAAAGACTAAAGTCTTTAGAGTGCCGTGGAACCCTCGTTGTTTTTGCCATATTGGTTTTGATAACAAAAGCTCAAAGTGTAGAAGCATCTACATTGTTTTCGGCAATGAGGGATCCGCGGCACTCTAAAGACTAAAGTGCCGCAGAATCCTCTTTGTTTTTGCCATATTGGCTTTGATAACAAAAGCTCAAAGTGTAGAAGCATCTACATTGTTTTCAGCAACGAGGGTTCCGCGGCACTCTAAAGACTAAAATCTTTAGAGTGCTGCGGAACCCTCGTTGTTTTAGCCATATTGGCTTTGATAACAAAAGCTCAAAGTGTAGAAGCATCTACATTGTTTTTGGCAACGAGGGTTCAGCGGCACTCTAAAGTCTTTGGAGTGCCGCGGAACCCCCGTTGTTATTGCCATATTGGCTTTGATAACAAAAGCTCAATGTGTAGAAGCATCTACATTGTTTTCGGCAACGAGGGTTCCGCGGCACTCTAAAGACTAAAGTCTTAAGAGTTCCGCGGAACCCTCGTTGTTTTTGCCATATTGTCTTTGATAACAAAAGCTCAAAGTGTAGAAGCAAATACAATGTTTTCGGCAACGAGGGTTCCGCGGCACTCTAAAGACTAAAGTCTTTGGAGTGCCGCGGAACCCTCGTTGTTTTTGCCATATTGGCTTTGATAACAAAAGCTCAAAGTGTAGAAGCATCTACATTGTTTTCGGCAACGAGGGTTCCGCGGCACTCTAAAGACTTTTGTCTTTAGAGTGCCGCGGAACCCTCGTTGTTTTTGCCATATTGGCTTTGATATCAAAAGCTCAAAGTGTAGAAGCATCTACATTGTATTCCGCAACGAGGGTTTGTGGCAGTCTGAAGACCAAAGTCTTTAGAGTGCCGCGGAACCCTCGTTGTTTTAGCCATATTGGCTTTGATAACAAAAGCTCAAAGTGTAGAAGCATCTCCATTGTTTTCGGCAACGAGTATTCCGCGGCACTCTAAAGACTAAAGTGACGCAGAACCCTCGTTGTTTTTGCCATATTGGCTTTGATAACAAAAGCTCAAAGTGTAGAAGCATCTACATTGTTCTTGGCAACGAGGGTTCCGCGGCACTCTAAACAATAAAGTCCTTAGAGTGCCTCGGAACCCTCATTGTTTTTGGCATATTGGCTTTGATAACAAAAGCTCAAAGTGTAGAAGCATCTACATTGTTTTCGGCAACGAGGGTTCCGCGGCACTCTATAGACTAACGTCTTTAGAGTGCCACGGAACCCTCGTTGTTTTTGCCATATTGGCTTGATAACAAAAGCTCAAAGTGTAGAAGCATCTACATTGTTTTCCGCAACGAGGGGTCCGCGGCAATCTAAAGACTAAAGTTCCACGGAACCCTCGTTGTTTTTGCCATATTGGCTTTGATAACAAAAGCTCAAGGTGTAGAAGCATCTACATTGTTCTCGGCAACGAGGGTTCCGCGGCACTCTAAAGACTAAAGTGCCGCCGAACACTCGTTGTTTTTGCCATATTGGCTTTTAGAACAAAAGCTAAAAGTGTAGAAGCATCTACATTTTTTCGGCAACGAGGGTTCCGCGGCACTCTAAAGACTAAAGTGCCGCGGAACCCTCGTTGTTTTTGCCATATTGGCTTTGATAACAAAAGCTCAAAGTGTAGAAGCATCTCCATTGTTTTCGGCAACGAGAGTACAGCGGCACTCTAAAGACTAAAGTCTTTAGAGTGCCGCCGAACCCTCGTTGTTTTTGCCATATTGTCTTTGATAACAAAAGGTCAAAGTGTAGAAGCATCTACATTGTTTTCGGCAACGAGGGTTCCGCGGCACTCTAAAGACAAAAGTGCCGCAGAACCCTGTTTGTTTTTGCCATATTGGCTTTGATAACAAAAGCTCAAAGTGTAGAAGCATCTCCATTGTTTTCGGCAACGAGTATTCCGCGGCACTCTAAAGACTAAAGTGACGCAGAACCCTCGTTGTTTTTGGCATATTGGCTTTGATAACAAAAGCTCAAAGTGTAGAAGCATCTACATTGTTTTCGGCAACGAGGGTTCCGCGGCACTCAATAGACTAATTTCTTTAGAGTGCCACGGAACCCTCGTTGTTTTTTCCATATTGGGTTTTATAACAAAAGCTCAAAGTGTAGAAGCATCTACATTGTTTTTGGCAACGAGGGTTCAGCGGCACTCTAAAGTCTTTGGAGTGCCGCGGAACCCCGTTGTTATTGCCATATTGGCTTTGATAACAAAAGCTCAATGTGTAGAAGCATCTACATTGTTTTCGGCAACGAGGTTCCGCGGCACTCTAAAGACTAAAGTCTTAAGAGTTCCGCGGAACCCTCGTTGTTTTTGCCATATTGTCTTTGATAACAAAAGCTCAAAGTGTAGAAGCATCTACATTGTTTTCGGCAACGAGGGTTCCGCGGCACTCTAAAGACTAAAGTCTTTAGAGTGCCGCGGAACCCTCGTTGTTTTTGCCATATTGGCTTTGATATCAAAAGCTCAAAGTGTAGAAGCATCTACATTGTTTTCGGCAACGAGGGTTTGTGACAGTCTAAAGACCAAAGTCTTTAGAGTGCCACGGAACCCTCGTTGTTTTTGTCATATTGGCTTTGATAACAAAAGCTCAAAGTGTAGAAGCATCTACATTGTTTTCGGCAAGGAGGGTTCCGCGGCACTCTAAAGACTAAAGTGCCGCAGAACCCTCGTTGTTTTTGCCATATTGGCTTTGATAACAAAAGGTCAAAGTGTAGAAGCATCTCCATTGTTTTCGGCAACGAGGGTTCCGCGGCACTCTAAAGACTAAAGTGACGCAGAACCCTCGTTGTTTTTGGCATATTGGCTTTGATAACAAAAGCTCAAAGTGTAGAAGCATCTACATTGTTTTCGGCAACGAGGGTTCCGCGGCACTCTATAGACTAAAGTCTTTAGAGTGCCACGGAACCCTCGTTGTTTTTTCCATATTTGCTTTGTTAAAAAAAGCTCAAAGTTTAGAAGCATCTACATTGTATTCCGCAACGAGGGTTTGTGACAGTCTAAAGACCAAAGTCTTTAGAGTGCCACGGAACCCTCGTTGTTTTTGTCATATTGGCTTTGATAACAAAAGCTCAAAGTGTAGAAGCATCTCCATTGTTTTCGGCAACGAGGGTTCCGCGGCACTCTAAAGACTAAAGTGCCGCAGAACCCTCGTTGTTTTTGCCATATTGGCTTTGATAACAAAAGGTCAAAGTGTAGAAGCATCTACATTGTTTTCGGCAACGAGGGTTCCGCGGCACTCTAAAGACTAAAGTCTTTAGAGTGCCGTGGAACCCCCGTTGTTTTTGCCATATTGGTTTTGATAACAAAAGCTCAAAGTGTAGAAGCATCTACATTGTTTTCGGCAATGAGGATCCGCGGCACTCTAAAGACTAAAGTGCCGCAGAATCCTCTTTGTTTTTGCCATATTGGCTTTGATAACAAAAGCTCAAAGTGTAGAAGCATCTACATTGTTTTCAGCAACGAGGGTTCCGCGGCACTCTAAAGACTAAAATCTTTAGAGTGCTGCGGAACCCTCGTTGTTTTAGCCATATTGGCTTTGATAACAAAAGCTCAAAGTGTAGAAGCATCTACATTGTTTTTGGCAACGAGGGTTCAGCGGCACTCTAAAGTCTTTGGAGTGCCGCGGAACCCCCGTTGTTATTGCCATATTGGCTTTGATAACAAAAGCTCAATGTGTAGAAGCATCTACATTGTTTTCGGCAACGAGGGTTCCGCGGCACTCTAAAGACTAAAGTCTTAAGAGTTCCGCGGAACCCTCGTTGTTTTTGCCATATTGTCTTTGATAACAAAAGCTCAAAGTGTAGAAGCATCTACATTGTTTTCGGCAACGAGGGTTCCGCGGCACTCTAAAGACTAAAGTCTTTGGAGTGCCGCTGAACCCTCGTTGTTTTTGCCATATTGGCTTTGATAACAAAAGCTCAAAGTGTAGAAGCATCTACATTGTTTTCGGCAACGAGGTTCCGCGGCACTCTAAAGACTTTTGTCTTTAGAGTGCCGCGGAACCCTCGTTGTTTTTGCCATATTGGCTTTGATATCAAAAGCTCAAAGTGTAGAAGCATCTACATTGTATTCCGCAACGAGGGTTTGTGGCAGTCTGAAGACCAAAGTCTTTAGAGTGCCGCGGAACCCTCGTTGTTTTAGCCATATTGGCTTTGATAACAAAAGCTCAAAGTGTAGAAGCATCTCCATTGTTTTCGGCAACGAGTATTCCGCGGCACTCTAAAGACTAAAGTGACGCAGAACCCTCGTTGTTTTTGCCATATTGGCTTTGATAACAAAAGCTCAAAGTGTAGAAGCATCTACATTGTTCTTGGCAACGAGGGTTCCGCGGCACTCTAAACAATAAAGTCCTTAGAGTGCCTCGGAACCCTCATTGTTTTTGGCATATTGGCTTTGATAACAAAAGCTCAAAGTGTAGAAGCATCTACATTGTTTTCGGCAACGAGGGTTCCGCGGCACTCTATAGACTAACGTCTTTAGAGTGCCACGGAACCCTCGTTGTTTTTGCCATATTGGCTTGATAACAAAAGCTCAAAGTGTAGAAGCATCTACATTGTTTTCCGCAACGAGGGGTCCGCGGCAATCTAAAGACTAAAGTTCCACGGAACCCTCGTTGTTTTTGCCATATTGGCTTTGATAACAAAAGCTCAAGGTGTAGAAGCATCTACATTGTTCTCGGCAACGAGGGTTCCGCGGCACTCTAAAGACTAAAGTGCCGCGGAACACTCGTTGTTTTTGCCATATTGGCTTTTAGAACAAAAGCTAAAAGTGTAGAAGCATCTACATTTTTTTCGGCAACGAGGGTTCCGTGGCACTCTAAAGACTAAAGTGCCGCGGAACCCTCGTTGTTTTTGCCATATTGGCTTTGATAACAAAAGCTCAAAGTGTAGAAGCATCTCCATTGTTTTCGGCAACGAGAGTACAGCGGCACTCTAAAGACTAAAGTCTTTAGAGTGCCGCCGAACCCTCGTTGTTTTTACCATATTGGCTTTTATAACAAAAGCTCAAAGTGTAGAAGAATCTACATTGTTTTTGGCAACGAGGGTTCAGCGGCACTCTAAAGTCTTTGGAGTGCCGCGGAACCCCCGTTGTTATTGCCATATTGGTTTTGAAAACAAAAGCTCAAAGTGTAGAAGCATCTACATTGTTTTCCGCAACGAGGTTCCGCGGCACTCTAAACAATAAAGTCTTTAGAGTGCCGCGGAACCCCCGTTGTTTTTGCCATATTGGCTTTGATGCCACATTGGTTTTGATAAAAAAGCTCAAAGTGTAGAAGCATCTAAATTGTTTTCGGCTTTAGTCTTTAGAGTGCCGTGGAAACCTCGTTGTTTTTGCCATACTGGCTTTGATAACAAAAGCTCAAAGTGTGGAAGCATCTACATTATTTTCGACAACAAGGGTTCCGCGGCACTCTAAAGACTAAATTCTTTAGAGTGCCGCGGAATCCTCGTTGTTATTGCCATATTGGCTTTGAGAACAAAAGCTCAAAGTGTAGAAGCATCTACATTTTTATCGGCAACGAGGGTCCCGCGTCACTCTAAACACTAAAGTCTTTAGAGTGCCGCGGAACACTCGTTGTTTTTGCCATATTGGCTTTGATAACAAAAGCTCAAAGTGTAGAAGCATCTACCTTGTTTTCGGCTACGAGGTGTCAGCAGCACTCTGAAGACTAAATTGCCGCAGAATCCTCATTGTTTTTGCCATATTGGCTTGGATAACAAAAGCTCAAAGTGTAGAAGCATCTACATTGTTCTTGGCAACGAGGGTTCCGCGGCACTCTAAAGACTAAAGTGCCGCAGAACCCTCGTTGATTTTGCAATGTTGACTTTGATAACAAAAGCTCAAAGTGTAGAAGCATCTACATTGTTTTCGGCAACGAGGGTTCCGCGGCACTCTAAAGACTAAAGTCTTTACAGTGCCGTGGAACCCTCGTTGTTTTTACCATATTGGCTTTGATGCCACATTGGCTTTGATAACAAAAGTTCAAAATGTAGAAGCATCTACATTGTTTTCGGCAATGAGGGTTCCGCGGCACTCTAAAGACTAAAGTCTTTAGAGTACCGCGGAACCCTCGTTGTTTTTGCCATAATGGCTTTGATAAAAAAAGCTCAAAGTGTAGAAGCATCTACATTGTTCTCGGCAACGAGGGTTCCGCGGCACACTGAACAATAAAGTCTTTAGAGTGCCGCTGAACCCTCGTTGTTTTGCCATATTGGATTTGATAACAAAAGCTCAAAGTGTAGAAGCATCTACATTGTTCTCGGCAACGAGGGTTCGTTGTTTTTGCCATATTGGCTTTGATGCCAAATTGGCTTTGATAACAAAAGCTCAAAGTGTAGAAGCATCTACAGTGTTTTCGGCAACGAGGGTTCCGTGGCACTGTAAAGACTAAAGTCTTTAGAGTGCCGCGGAACCCTCGTTGTTTTTGCCATACTGGCTTTGATGCCACATTGGCTAGGATAACAAAAGCTCAAAGTGTAGAAGCATCTACATTGTTCTCGGCAACGAGGGTTACGCGGCACTCTAAAGAATAAAGTCTTTAGAGTGCCGCGGAACCCTCGTTGTTTTTGCCATATTGGCTTTGATAACAAAAGCTCAAAGTGTAGAAGCATCTAAATTGTTTTCGGCTTTAGTCTTTAGAGTGCCGCGGAACCCTCGTTGTTTTGGCCATATTGGCTTTGATAACAAAAGCTCAAAGTGTAGAAGCATCTACATTGTTCTCGGCAACGAGGGTTACGCGGCAATCTAAAGACTAAAGTCTTTAGAGTGCCGCGGAACCCTCTTTGTTTTTGCCATATTGGCTTTGATAACAAAAGCTCAAAGTGTAGAAGCATCTAAATTGTTTTCGGCTTTAGTCTTTAGAGTGCCGCGGAACCCTCGTTGTTTTTGCCATATTGGCTTTCATAACAAAAGCTCAAAGTGTAGAAGCACCTACATTGTTTTCGGCTACGAGGGTTCCGCGGCACTCTGAAATCTAGAGACTTTATAGTGCCGCGGAACCGTCGTTGGTTTTGCCATATTGGCTTTGATGCCACATTGGTTTTGTAAACAAAAGCTCAAAGTGTAGAAGCATCTAAATTGTTTTCGGCTTTAGTCTTTAGAGTGCCGCGGAACCCTCGTTGTTTTTGCCATATTGGCTTTGATAACAAAAGCTCAAAGTGTAGAAGCATCTACATTGTTTTCTGCAACGACGGTTAGTGGCACTCTAAAGACTAAAGTCTTTAGAGTGCCGCGGAACCCTCGTTGTTTTTGCCATATTGGCTTTGATAACAAAAGCTCAAAGTGTAGAAGCATCTACATTGTTTTCGGCATCGAGTGTTCCGTGGCACTCTAAAGACTAAAGTCTTTAGAGTGCAACGGAACCCTCGTTGTTTTTGCCATATTGGCTTTGATAACAAAAGCTAAAAGTGTAGAAGCATCTACATTGCTTTCGGCTACGAGGTGTCTGCGGCACTCTAAAGACTAAAGTGCCGCAGAACCCTCGTTGATTTTGCCATATTGGCTTTGATAACAAAAGCTCAAAGTCTAGAAGCATCTACATTGTTTTCGGCAACGAGGGTTCATTGTTTTTGCCATATTGGCTTTAATGCCAAATTGGCTTTGATAACAAAAGCTCAAAGTGTAGAAGCATCTAAATTGTTTTCGGCTTTAGTCTTTAGAGTGCCGCGGAACCCTCGTTGTTTTTGCCATATTGACTTTCATAACAAAAGCTCAAAGTGTAGAAGCATCTACATTGTTTTCGGCTACGAGGGTTCCGCGGCACTCTGAAGACTAGAGTCTTTATAGTGCCGCGGAACCGTCGTTGGTTTTGCCATATTGGCTTTGATGCCACATTGGTTTTGTAAACAAAAGCTCAAAGTGTAGAAGCATCTAAATTGTTTTCGGCTTTAGTCTTTAGACTGCCGCGGAACTCTCGTTGTTTTTGCCATATTGGCTTTGATAACAAAAGCTCAAAGTGTAGAAGCATCTACATTGTTTTCTGCAACGAGGGTTAGTGGCACTCTAAAGACTAAAGTCTTTAGAGTGCCGCGGAACCCTCGTTGTTTTTGCCATATTGGCTTTGATAACAAAAGCTAAAAGTGTAGAAGCATCTACATTGCTTTCGGCTACGAGGTGTCTGCGGCACTCTGAAGACTAAATTGCCCCAGAAGCCTCGTTGTTATTGCCATATTGGCTTGGATAACAAAAGCTCAAAGTGAAGAAGCATCTACATTGTTTTCGGCAACGATGGTTCTGCGGCACTCTAAAGACTAAAGTGCCGCAGAACCCTCGTTGATTTTGCAATATTGGCTTTGATAACAAAAGCTCAAAGTCTAGAAGCATCTACATTGTTTTCGGCAACGAGGGTTCATTGTTTTTGCCATATTGGCTTTAATGCCAAATTGGCTTTGATAACAAAAGCTCAAAGTGTAGAAGCATCTACATTGTTCTCGGCAACGAGGGTTACGCGGCACTCTAAAGAATAAAGTCTTTAGAGTGCCGCGGAACCCTGTTGTTTTTGCCATATTGGCTTTGATGCCACATTGGTTTTGATAACAAAAGCTCAAAGTGTAGAAGCATCTAAATTGTTTTTGGCTTTAGTCTTTAGAGTGCCGCGGAAACCTCGTTGTTTTTGCCATATTGGCTTTGATAACAAAAGCTCAAAGTGTGGAAGCATCTACATTATTTTCGACAACAAGGGTTCCGCGGCACTCTAAAGACTAAATTCTTTAGAGTGCCGCGGAATCCTCGTTGTTTTTGCCATATTGGCTTTGATAACAAAAGCTCAAAGTGTAGAAGCATCTACTTTTTTCTCGGCAACGAGGGTCCTCGTCACTCTAAACACTAAAGTCTTTAGAGTGCCGCGGAACCCTCGTTGTTTTTGCCATATTGGCTTTGATAACAAAAGCTCAAAGTGTAGAAGCATCTACCTTGTTTTCAGCTATGAGGTGTCAGCGGCACTCTGAAGACTAAGTTGCCGCAGAATCCTCATTGTTTTTGCCATATTGGCTTGGATAACAAAAGCTCAAAGTGTAGAAGCATCTACATTGTTCTTGGCAACGAGGGTTCCGCGGCACTCTAAAGACTAAAGTGCCGCAGAACCCTCGTTGATTTTGCCATGTTGACTTTGATAACAAAAGCTCAAAGTGTAGAAGCATCTACATTGTTTTCGGCAACGAGGGTTCCGCGGCACTCTAAAGACTAAAGTCTTTACAGTGCCGTGGAACCCTCGTTGTTTTTACCATATTGGCTTTGATGCCACATTGGCTTTGATAACAAAAGTTCAAAATGTAGAAGCATCTACATTGTTTTCGGCAATGAGGGTTCGCGGCACTCTAAAGACTAAAGTCTTTAGAGTACCGCGGAACCCTCGTTGTTTTTGCCATAATGGCTTTGATAAAAAAAGCTCAAAGTGTAGAAGCATCTACATTGTTCTCGGCAACGAGGGTTCCGCGGCACTCTGAACAATAAAGTCTTTAGAGTGCCGCTGAACCCTCGTTGTTTTGCCATATTGGATTTGATAACAAAAGCTCAAAGTGTAGAAGCATCTACATTGTTCTCGGCAACGAGGGTTCGTTGTTTTTGCCATATTGGCTTTGATGCCAAATTGGCTTTGATAACAAAAGCTCAAAGTGTAGAAGCATCTACATTGTTTTCGGCAACGAGGGTTCCGTGGCACTGTAAAGACTAAAGTCTTTAGAGTGCCGCGGAACCCTCGTTGTTTTTGCCATACTGGCTTTGATGCCACATTGGCTAGGATAACAAAAGCTCAAAGTGTAGAAGCATCTACATTGTTCTCGGCAACGAGGTTCCGCGGCACTCTAAAGAATAAAGTCTTTAGAGTGCCGCGGAACCCTCGGTGTTTTTGCCATAGTGGCTTTGAGAACAAAAGCTCAAAGTGTAGAAGCATCTAAATTGTTTTCGGCTTTAGTCTTTAGAGTGCCGCGGAACCCTCGTTTTTTTGGCCATATTGGCTTTGATAACAAAAGCTCAAAGTGTAGAAGCATCTACATTGTTCTCGGCAACGAGGGTTACGCGGCAATCTAAAGACTAAAGTCTTTAGAGTGCCGCGGAACCCTCTTTGTTTTTGCCATATTGGCTTTGATAACAAAAGCTCAAAGTGTAGAAGCATCTAAATTGTTTTCGGCTTTAGTCTTTAGAGTGCCGCGGAACCCTCGTTGTTTTTGCCATATTGGCTTTCATAACAAAAGCTCAAAGTGTAGAAGCACCTACATTGTTTTCGGCTACGAGGGTTCCGCGGCACTCTGAAGACTAGAGACTTTATAGTGCCGCTGAACCGTCGTTGGTTTTGCCATATTGGCTTTGATGCCACATTGGTTTTGTAAACAAAAGCTCAAAGTGTAGAAGCATCTAAATTGTTTTCGGCTTTAGTCTTTAGAGTGCCGCGGAACCCTCGTTGTTTTTGCCATATTGGCTTTGATAACAAAAGCTCAAAGTGTAGAAGCATCTACATTGTTTTCTGCAACGACGGTTAGTGGCACTCTAAAGACTAAAGTCTTTAGAGTGCCGCGGAACCCTCGTTGTTTTTGCCATATTGGCTTTGATAACAAAAGCTCAAAGTGTAGAAGCATCTACATTGTTTTCGGCATCGAGTGTTCCGTGGCACTCTAAAGACTAAAGTCTTTAGAGTGCAACGGAACCCTCGTTGTTTTTGCCATATTGGCTTTGATAACAAAAGCTAAAAGTGTAGAAGCATCTACATTGCTTTCGGCTACGAGGTGTCTGCGGCACTCTAAAGACTAAAGTGCCGCAGAACCCTCGTTGATTTTGCCATATTGGCTTTGATAACAAAAGCTCAAAGTCTAGAAGCATCTACATTGTTTTCGGCAACGAGGGTTCATTGTTTTTGCCATATTGGCTTTAATGCCAAATTGGCTTTGATAACAAAAGCTCAAAGTGTAGAAGCATCTAAATTGTTTTCGGCTTTAGTTTTTAGAGTGCCGCGGAAACCTCGTTGTTTTTGCCATATTGGCTTTGATAACAAAAGCTCAAAGTGTGGAAGCATCTACATTTTTCTCGGCAACGAGGGTCCCTCGTCACTCTACACACTAAAGTCTTTAGAGTGCCGCGGAACCCTCGTTGTTTTTGCCATATTGGCTTTGATAACAAAAGCTCAAAGTGTAGAAGCATCTACATTGTTCTTGGGAACGAGGGTTCCGCGGCACCCTAAAGACTAAAGTGCCGCAGAACCCTCGTTGATTTTGCCATGTTGACTTTGATAACAAAAGCTCAAAGTGTAGAAGCATCTACATTGTTTTCGGCAACGAGGGTTCCGCGGCACTCTAAAGACTAAAGTCTTTACAGTGCCGTGGAACCCTCGTTGTTTTTACCATATTGGCTTTGATGCCACATTGGCTTTGATAACAAAAGCTAAAAGTGTAGAAGCATCTACATTGCTTTCGGCTACGAGGTGTCTGCGGCACTCTAAAGACTAAAGTCTTTAGAGTGCCGCGGAACCCTAGTTGTTTTTGCCATATTGGCTTTGATAACAAAAACTCAAAGTGTAGAAGCATCTACATTGTTCTTGGCAACGAGGGTTCCGCGGCACTCCAAAGACTAAAGTTCCGCAGAACCCTCGTTGATTTTGCCATGTTGACTTTGATAACAAAAGCTCAAAGTGTAGAAGCATCTACATTGTTTTCGGCAACGAAGGTTCCGCGGCACTCTAAAGACTGAAGTCTTTAGAGTGCCGCGGAACCCTCATTGTTTTTGCCATATTGGCTTTGATGCCACATTGGCTTTGATAACAAAAGCTAAAAGTGTAGAAGCATCTAAATTGTTTTCGGCTTTAGTCTTTAGAGTGCCGCGGAACCCTCGTTGTTTTTGCCATATTGACTTTCATAACAAAAGCTCAAAGTGTAGAAGCATCTACATTGTTTTCGGCTACGAGGTTCCGCGGCACTCTGAAGACTAGAGTCTTTATAGTGCCGCGGAACCGTCGTTGGTTTTGCCATATTGGCTTTGATGCCACATTGGTTTTGTAAACAAAAGCTCAAAGTGTAGAAGCATCTAAATTGTTTTCGGCTTTAGTCTTTAGACTGCCGCGGAACTCTCGTTGTTTTTGCCATATTGGCTTTGATAACAAAAGCTCAAAGTGTAGAAGCATCTACATTGTTTTCTGCAACGAGGGTTAGTGGCACTCTAAAGACTAAAGTCTTTAGAGTGCCGCGGAACCCTCGTTGTTTTTGCCATATTGGCTTTGATAACAAAAGCTAAAAGTGTAGAAGCATCTACATTGCTTTCGGCTACGAGGTGTCTGCGGCACTCTGAAGACTAAATTGCCCCAGAAGCCTCGTTGTTATTGCCATATTGGCTTGGATAACAAAAGCTCAAAGTGAAGAAGCATCTACATTGTTTTCGGCAACGATGGTTCTGCGGCACTCTAAAGACTAAAGTGCCGCAGAACCCTCGTTGATTTTGCAATATTGGCTTTGATAACAAAAGCTCAAAGTCTAGAAGCATCTACATTGTTTTCGGCAACGAGGGTTCATTGTTTTTGCCATATTGGCTTTAATGCCAAATTGGCTTTGATAACAAAAGCTCAAAGTGTAGAAGCATCTACATTGTTCTCGGCAACGAGGGTTACGCGGCACTCTAAAGAATAAAGTCTTTAGAGTGCCGCGGAACCCCGTTGTTTTTGCCATATTGGCTTTGATGCCACATTGGTTTTGATAACAAAAGCTCAAAGTGTAGAAGCATCTAAATTGTTTTTGGCTTTAGTCTTTAGAGTGCCGCGGAAACCTCGTTATTTTTGCCATATTGGCTTTGATAACAAAAGCTCAAAGTGTGGAAGCATCTACATTATTTTCGACAACAAGGGTTCCGCGGGCCACTAAAGACTAAAATGTTTAGAGTGCCGCCGAAACCACGTTGTTTTTGCCATATTGGCTTTGATAACAAAAGCTCAAAGTGTAGAAGCATCTACTTTTTTCTCGGCAACGAGGGTCCTCGTCACTCTAAACACTAAAGTCTTTAGAGTGCCGCGGAACCCTCGTTGTTTTTGCCATATTGGCTTTGATAACAAAAGCTCAAAGTGTAGAAGCATCTACCTTGTTTTCAGCTATGAGGTGTCAGCGGCACTCTGAAGACTAAGTTGCCGCAGAATCCTCATTGTTTTTGCCATATTGGCTTGGATAACAAAAGCTCAAAGTGTAGAAGCATCTACATTGTTCTTGGCAACGAGGGTTCCGCGGCACTCTAAAGACTAAAGTGCCGCAGAACCCTCGTTGATTTTGCCATGTTGACTTTGATAACAAAAGCTCAAAGTGTAGAAGCATCTACATTGTTTTCGGCAACGAGGGTTCCGCGGCACTCTAAAGACTAAAGTCTTTACAGTGCCGTGGAACCCTCGTTGTTTTTACCATATTGGCTTTGATGCCACATTGGCTTTGATAACAAAAGCTCAAAATGTAGAAGCATCTACATTGTTTTCGGCAACGAGGGTTCCGCGGCACTCTAAAGACTAAAGTCTTTAGAGTACCGCGGAACCCTCGTTGTTTTTGCCATATTGGCTTTGATAACAAAAGGTCAAAGTGTAGAAGCATCTACATTGTTCTCGGCAACGAGGTTCCGCGGCACTCTGAACAATAAAGTCTTTAGAGTGCCGCGGAACCCTCGTTGTTTTTGCCATATTGGCTTTGATAACAAAAGCTCAAAATGTAGAAGCATCTACATTGTTTTCGGCAACGAGTGTTCCGTGGTACTCTAAAGACTAAAGTCTTTAGAGTGCAACGGAACCCTCGTTGTTTTTGCCATATTGGCTTTGATAATAAAAACTCAAAGTGTAGAAGCATCTACATTGCTTTCGGCTACGAGGTGTCTACGGCACTCTGAAGAGTAAATTGCCCCAGAAGCCTCGTTGTTATTCCCATATTGGCTTGGATAACAAAAGCTCAAAGTGAAGAAGCATCTACATTGTTTTCGGCAACGATGGTTCATTGTTTTTGCCATATTGGCTTTAATGCCAAATTGGCTTTGATAACAAAAGCTCAAAGTGTAGAAGCATCTACATTGTTCTCGGCAACGAGGGTTACGCGGCACTCTAAAGAATAAAGTCTTTAGAGTGCCGCGGAACCCCGTTGTTTTTGCCATATTGGCTTTGATGCCATATTGGTTTTGATAACAAAAGCTCAAAGTGTAGAAGCATCTAAATTGTTTTCGGCTTTAGTCTTTAGAGTGCCGCGGAAACCTCATTGTTTTTGCCATATTGGCTTTGATAACAAAAGCTCAAAGTGTGGAAGCATCTACATTATTTTCGACAACAAGGGTTCCGCGGCACGCTAAACACTAAATTCTTTAGTGGGCCGCGGAATCCTCGTTGTTTTTGCCATATTGGCTTTGATAACAAAAGCTCAAAGTGTAGAAGCATCTACATTTTTTCGGCAACGAGGGTCCCTCGTCACTCTACACACTAAAGTCTTTAGAGTGCCGCGGAACCCTCGTTGTTTTTGCCATATTGGCTTTGATAACAAAAACTCAAAGTGTAGAAGCATCTACATTGTTTTCGGCTACGAGGTGTCTGCGGCACTCTGAAGACTAAATTGCTGCAGAACTCTCATTGTTTTTGCCATATGGTCCTGGATAACAAAAGCTCAAAGTGTAGAAGCATCTACATTGTTCTTTGCGACGATGGTTCCGCGGCACTCTAAAGACTAAAGTGACGCAGAACCTTCGTTGTTTTTGCCATATTGCCTTTGATAACAAAAGCTCAAAGTGTAGAAGCATCTACATTGTTCTTGGCAACGAGGGTTCCGCGGCACTCTAAACAATAAAGTCCATAGAGTGCCTCGGAACCCTCGTTGTTTTTGCCATATTGGCTTTGATAACAAAAGCTCAAAGTGTAGAAGCATCTACATTGTTTTCGGCAACGAGGGTTCCGCGGCACTCTATAGACTAACGTCTTTAGAGTGCCACGGAACTCTCGTTGTTTTTGCCATATTGGCTTGATAACAAAAGCTCAAAATGTAGAAGCATCTACATTGTTTTCGGCAACGAGGGTTCCGCGGCACTCTAAAGACTAAAGTCTTTAGAGTACCGCGGAACCCTCGTTGTTTTTGCCATATTGGCTTTGATAACAAAAGGTCAAAGTGTAGAAGCATCTACATTGTTCTCGGCAACGAGGGTTCCGCGGCACTCTGAACAATAAAGTCTTTAGAGTGCCGCGGAACCCTCGTTGTTTTTGCCATATTGGCTTTGATAACAAAAGCTCAAAATGTAGAAGCATCTACATTGTTTTCGGCAACGAGTGTTCCGTGGTACTCTAAAGACTAAAGTCTTTAGAGTGCAACGGAACCCTCGTTGTTTTTGCCATATTGGCTTTGATAATAAAAACTCAAAGTGTAGAAGCATCTACATTGCTTTCGGCTACGAGGTGTCTACGGCACTCTGAAGAGTAAATTGCCCCAGAAGCCTCGTTGTTATTCCCATATTGGCTTGGATAACAAAAGCTCAAAGTAAAGAAGCATCTACATTGTTTTCGGCAACGATGGTTCATTGTTTTTGCCATATTGGCTTTAATGCCAAATTGGCTTTGATAACAAAAGCTCAAAGTGTAGAAGCATCTACATTGTTCTCGGCAACGAGGTTACGCGGCACTCTAAAGAATAAAGTCTTTAGAGTGCCGCGGAACCCCCGTTGTTTATGCCATATTGGCTTTGATGCCACATTGGTTTTGATAACAAAAGCTCAAAGTGTAGAAGCATCTAAATTGTTTTCGGCTTTAGTCTTTAGAGTGCCGCGGAAACCTCATTGTTTTTGCCATATTGGCTTTGATAACAAAAGCTCAAAGTGTGGAAGCATCTACATTATTTTCGACAACAAGGGTTCCGCGGCACTCTAAAGAAAAAATTCTTTAGAGTGCCGCGGAATCCTCGTTGTTTTTGCCATATTGGCTTTGATAACAAAAGCTCAAAGTGTAGAAGCATCTACATTTTTCTCGGCAACGAGGGTCCTCGTCACTCTACACACTAAAGTCTTTAGAGTGCCGCGGAACCCTCGTTGTTTTTGCCATATTGGCTTTGATAACAAAAACTCAAAGTGTAGAAGCATCTACATTGTTTTCGGCTACGAGGTGTCTGCGGCACTCTGAAGACTAAATTGCTGCAGAACTCTCATTGTTTTTGCCATATGGTCCTGGATAACAAAAGCTCAAAGTGTAGAAGCATCTACATTGTTCTTTGCGACGATGGTTCCGCGGCACTCTAAAGACTAAAGTGACGCAGAACCTTCGTTGTTTTTGCCATATTGCCTTTGATAACAAAAGCTCAAAGTGTAGAAGCATCTACATTGTTCTTGGCAACGAGGGTTCCGCGGCACTCTAAACAATAAAGTCCATAGAGTGCCTCGGAACCCTCGTTGTTTTTGCCATATTGGCTTTGATAACAAAAGCTCAAAGTGTAGAAGCATCTACATTGTTTTCGGCAACGAGGGTTCCGCGGCACTCTATAGACTAACGTCTTTAGAGTGCCACGGAACTCTCGTTGTTTTTGCCATATTGGCTTGATAACAAAAGCTCAAGGTGTAGAAGCATCTACAGTGTTCTCGGCAACGAGGGTTCCGCGGCACTCTAAAGACTAAAGTGTCGCGGAACCCTCGTTTTTTTTGCCATATTGGCTTTTAGAACAAAAGCTCAAAGTGTAGAAGCATCTACATTGTTTTCGGCAACGAGGGTTCCGCGGCACTCTAAAGACTAAAGTCTTTACAGTGCGGTGGAACCCTCGTTGTTTTTACCATATTGGCTTTGATGCCACATTGGCTTTGATAACAAAAGCTCAAAATGTAGAAGCATCTACATTGTTTTCGGCAACGAGGGTTCCGCGGCACTCTAAAGACAAAAGTCTTTAGAGTACCGCGGAACCCTCGTTGTTTTTGCCATATTGGCTTTGATAACAAAAGCTCAAAGTGTAGAAGCATCTACATTGTTCTCGGCAACGAGGGTTCCGCGGCACTCTGAACAATAAAGTCTTTAGAGTGCCGCGGAACCCTCGTTGTTTTTGCCATATTGGCTTTGATAACAAAAGCTCAAAGTGTAGAAGCATCTACATTGTTCTCTGCAACGAGGGTTCGTTGTTTTTGCCATATTGGCTTTGATGACACATTGGCTTTGATAACAAAAGCTCAAAGTGTAGAAGCATCTACATTGTTTTCGGCAACGAGGATTCCGCGGCACTGTAAAGACTAAAGTCTTTAGAGTGCCGCGGAACCCTCGTTGTTTTTGCCATACTGGCTTTGATGCCACATTGGCTTTGATAACAAAACCTCAAAGTGTAGAAGCATCTACATTGTTCTCGGCAACGAGGGTTACGCGGCACTCTAAAGAATAAAGTCTTTAGAGTGCCGCGGAACCCTCTTTGTTTTTGCCATATTGGCTTTGATAACAAAAGCTCAAAGTGTAGAAGCATCTAAATTGTTTTCGGCTTTAGTCTTTAGAGTGCCGCGGGACCCTCGTTGTTTTTGCCATATTGGCTTTGATAAGAAAAGCTCAAAGTGTAGAAGCATCTACATTGTTTTCGGCTTTAGTCTTTAGAGTACCGCGGAACCCTCGTTGTTCTTGCCATATTGGCTTTGATAACAAAAGCTCAAAGTGTAGAAGCATCTACATTGTTTTCCGCAACGAGGGTTTGTGGCACTCTAAAGACTAAAGTCTTTAGAGTGCAACGGAACCCTCGTTGTTTTTGCCATATTGGCTTTGATAACAAAAGCTAAAAGTGTAGAAGCATCTACATTGCTTTCGGCTACGAGGTGTCTGCGGCACTCTGAAGACTAAATTGCCCCAGAAGCCTCGTTGTTATTGCCATATTGGCTTGGATAACAAAAGCTCCAAGTGAAGAAGCATCTACATTGTTTACGGCAACGATGGTTCTGCGGCACTCTAAAGACTAAAGTGCCGCAGAACCCTCGTTGATTTTGCCATATTGGCTTTGATAACAAAAGCTCAAAGTCTAGAAGCATCTACATTGTTTTCGGCAACGAGGGTTCATTGTTTTTGCCATATTGGCTTTAATGCCAAATTGGCTTTGATAACAAAAGCTCAAAGTGTAGAAGCATCTTCATTGTTCTCGGCAACGAGGGTTCCGCGGCACTCTAAAGAATAAAGTCTTTAGAGTGCCGCGGAACCCTCGTTGTTTTTGACATATTGGCTTCGATAACAAAAGCTCAAAGTGTAGAAGCATCTACATTGATCTCGGCAACGAGGTTCCGCGGCACTCTAAAGACTAAAGTCCTTAGAGTGCCGCGGAACCCTCGTTGTTTTTGCCATATTGGCTTTGATGCCACATTGGTTTTGATAACAAAAGCTCAAAGTGTAGAAGCATCTACATTGTTTTCGGCAACGAAGGTTCCGCGGCACTCTAAAGACTGAAGTCTTTAGAGTGCCGCGGAACCCTCATTGTTTTTGCCATATTGGCTTTGATGCCACATTGGCTTTGATAACAAAAGCTAAAAGTGTAGAAGCATCTAAATTGTTTTCGGCTTTAGTCTTTAGAGTGCCGCGGAACCCTCGTTGTTTTTGCCATATTGACTTTCATAACAAAAGCTCAAAGTGTAGAAGCATCTACATTGTTTTTGGCTACGAGGTTCCGCGGCACTCTGAAGACTAGAGTCTTTATAGTGCCGCGGAACCGTCGTTGGTTTTGCCATATTGGCTTTGATGCCACATTGGTTTTGTAAACAAAAGCTCAAAGTGTAGAAGCATCTAAATTGTTTTCGGCTTTAGTCTTTAGACTGCCGCGGAACTCTCGTTGTTTTTGCCATATTGGCTTTGATAACAAAAGCTCAAAGTGTAGAAGCATCTACATTGTTTTCTGCAACGAGGGTTAGTGGCACTCTAAAGACTAAAGTCTTTAGAGTGCCGCGGAACCCTCGTTGTTTTTGCCATATTGGCTTTGATAACAAAAGCTAAAAGTGTAGAAGCATCTACATTGCTTTCGGCTACGAGGTGTCTGCGGCACTCTGAAGACTAAATTGCCCCAGAAGCCTCGTTGTTATTGCCATATTGGCTTGGATATCAAAAGCTCAAAGTGAAGAAGCATCTACATTGTTTTCGGCAACGATGGTTCTGCGGCACTCTAAAGACTAAAGTGCCGCAGAACCCTCGTTGATTTTGCCATATTGGCTTTGATAACAAAAGCTCAAAGTCTAGAAGCATCTACATTGTTTTCGGCAACGAGGGTTCATTGTTTTTGCCATATTGGCTTTAATGCCAAATTGGCTTTGATAACAAAAGCTCAAAGTGTAGAAGCATCTACATTGTTCTCGGCAACGAGGGTTACGCGGCACTCTAAAGAATAAAGTCTTTAGAGTGCCGCGGAACCCCGTTGTTTTTGCCATATTGGCTTTGATGCCACATTGGTTTTGATAACAAAAGCTCAAAGTGTGGAAGCCTCTAAATTTTTTTCGGCTTTAGTCTTTAGAGTGCCGCGGAAACCTCGTTGTTTTTGCCATATTGGCTTTGATAACAAAAGCTCAAAGTGTGGAAGCATCTACATTATTTTCGACAACAAGGGTTCCGCGGCACTCTAAAGACTAAATTCTTTAGAGTGCCGCGGAATCCTCGTTGTTTTTGCCATATTGGCTTTGATAACAAAAGCTCAAAGTGTAGAAGCATCTACATTTTTCTCGGCAACGAGGGTCCCTCGTCACTCTAAACACTAAAGTCTTTAGAGTGCCACGGAACCCTCGTTGTTTTTGCCATATTGGCTTTGATAACAAAAGCTCAAAGTGTAGAAGCATCTACCTTGTTTTCAGCTATGAGGTGTCAGCGGCACTCTGAAGACTAAGTTGCCGCAGAATCCTCATTGTTTTTGCCATATTGGCTTGGATAACAAAAGCTCAAAGTGTAGAAGCATCTACATTGTTCTTGGCAACGAGGGTTCCGCGGCACTCTAAAGACTAAAGTGCCGCAGAACCCTCGTTGATTTTGCCATGTTGACTTTGATAACAAAAGCTCAAAGTGTAGAAGCATCTACATTGTTTTCGGCAACGAGGGTTCCGCGGCACTCTAAAGACTAAAGTCTTTACAGTGCCGTGGAACCCTCGTTGTTTTTACCATATTGGCTTTGATGCCACATTGGCTTTGATAACAAAAGCTCAAAATGTAGAAGCATCTACATTGTTTCGGCAACGAGGGTTCCGCGGCACTCTAAAGACTAAAGTCTTTAGAGTACCGCGGAACCCTCGTTGTTTTTGCCATATTGGCTTTGATAACAAAAGCTCAAAGTGTAGAAGCATCTACATTGTTCTCGGCAACGAGGGTTCCGCGGCACTCTGAACAATAAAGTCTTTAGAGTGCCGCGTAACCCTCGTTGTTTTTGCCATATTGGCTTTGATAACAAAAGCTCAAAGTGTAGAAGCATCTACATTGTTCTCGGCAACGAGGGTTACGCGGCAATCTAAAGAATAAAGTCTTTAGAGTGCCGCGGAACCCTCTTTGTTTTTGCCATATTGGCTTTGATAACAAAAGCTCAAAGTGTAGAAGCATCTACATTGTTTTCGGCAACGAGTGTTCCGTGGTACTCTAAAGACTAAAGTCTTTAGAGTGCAACGGAACCCTCGTTGTTTTTCATAGAATCATAGAATCATAGAATCATAGAATATTAGAGTTGGAAGGGACCTCAGGAGGTCATCTAGTCCAACCCCCTGCTCAAAGCAGGACTAACCTCAGCTATATCATCCCAACCAGGGCTTTGTCAAGCCGCAGCTTAAAAACCTCTAAGGATGGAGATTCCACCACCTCCCTAGGTAACCCATTCCAATGCTTCACCACCCTCCTAGTAAAAAACTTTTTCCTAATGTCCAACCTAGACCTCCCCCCTGCAACTTGAGACCGTTGCTCCTTGTTCTGTCATCTGCCACCACCGAGAACAGCCTAGCCCCATCCTCCCTAGAACCCCCTTTCAGGTAGTTAAAAGCCGCTATCAAATCCCCCTCACTCTTCTCTTTTGCAGACTAAACAAGCCCAGTTCCCTCAGCCTCTCCTCATAAGTCCTGTGCTCCAGCCCCCTAATCATTTTGGTTGCCCTCCGCTGCACTCTCTCCAAATTGTCCACATCTTTTTTGTAGTGGGGGGCCCAAAACTGGACACAGTATTCTAAATGCGGCCTCACCAATGCCGAATAGAGGGGAATAATCACTTCCCGTGACCTGCTGGCAATGCCCCTCCTAATGCAGCCCAATATTCCATTAGCCTTCTTGACAACCAGGGCACACTGCTGACTCATATCCAGCTTTTTATCCACCGTTACCCCCAGGTCCTTTTCTGCAGAGCTGCTGCCCAGCTCGTCGGTCCCCAGTCTATAGCTGTGCATGGGATTCTTCCTTCCTAAGTGGAGGACTCTGCACTTGTCCTTGTTGAACCTCATTAGATTTCTTTTGGCCCAATCCTCCAGTTTGTTTAGGTCACTCTGTATCCTATCCCTACCTTGCAGGGTATCTACCACTCCCCCCAGCTTAGTGTCGTCCGCAAACTTGCTGAGGGTGCAATCTACCCCATCCTCCAGATCATTAATAAAGATGTTGAACAAAACCGGCCCCAGGACCGACCCCTGGGGAACTCCGCTTGTGACCGGTTGCCAGCTAGACATGGAGCCATTGATCACTACTCGTTGAGCCCTATGCTCTAGCCAGTTCACTATCCATTTTATAGTCCATTCATCCAACCCATACTTCTTTAACTTGCTGATAAGAATACTGTGAGAAACCGTATCAAAAGCTTTGCTAAAGTCAAGGTATATCACATCCACCGCCTTCCCCACATCCACAGAGCCAGTCACCTCATCATAGAAAGCAATCAGGTTGGTCAGGCATGACTTTCCCTTGGTGAATCCGTGTTGACTGTTCCTGATCACCTTCCTCTCTTCCAAGTGCCTTAAAATGGATTCCTTAAGGACCTGCTCCATGATCTTTCCAGGGATTGAGGTGAGGCTGACCGGTCTGTTTTTGCCATATTGGCTTTGATAACAAAAACTCAAAGTGTAGAAGCATCTACATTGCTTTCGGCTACGAGGTGTCTACGGCACTCTGAAGACTAAATTGCCCCAGAAGCCTCGTTGTTATTCCCATATTGGCTTGGATAACAAAAGCTCAAAGTGAAGAAGCATCTACATTGTTTTCGGCAACGATGGTTCTGCGGCACTCTAAAGACTAAAGTGCCGCAGAACCCTCGTTGATTTTGCCATATTGGCTTTGATAACAAAAGCTCAAAGTCTAGAAGCATCTACATTGTTTTCGGCAACGAGGGTTCATTGTTTTTGCCATATTGGCTTTAATGCCAAATTGGCTTTGATAACAAAAGCTCAAAGTGTAGAAGCATCTACATTGTTCTCGGCAACGAGGTTCCGCGGCACTCTAAAGAATAAAGTCTTTAGAGTGCCGTGTAGAACCCCGTTGTTTTTGCCATATTGGCTTTGATGCCACATTGGTTTTGATAACAAAAGCTCAAAGTGTAGAAGCATCTAAATTGTTTTCGGCTTTAGTCTTTAGAGTGCCGCGGAAACCTCGTTGTTTTTGCCATATTGGCTTTGATAACAAAAGCTCAAAGTGTGGAAGCATCTACATTATTTTCGACAACAAGGGTTCCGCGGCACTCTAAAGACTAAATTCTTTAGAGTGCCGCGGAATCCTCGTTGTTTTTGCCATATTGGCTTTGATAACAAAAGCTCAAAGTGTAGAAGCATCTACATTTTTCTCGGCAACGAGGGTCCCTCGTCACTCTACACACTAAAGTCTTTAGAGTGCCGCGGAACCCTCGTTGTTTTTGCCATATTGGCTTTGATAACAAAAACTCAAAGTGTAGAAGCATCTACATTGTTTTCGGCTACGAGGTGTCTGCGGCACTCTGAAGACTAAATTGCTGCAGAACTCTCATTGTTTTTGCCATATGGTCCTGGATAACAAAAGCTCAAAGTGTAGAAGCATCTACATTGTTCTTTGCAACGAGGGTTCCGCGGCACTCTAAAGACTAAAGTGACGCAGAACCTTCGTTGTTTTTGCCATATTGCCTTTGATAACAAAAGCTCAAAGTGTAGAAGCATCTACATTGTTCTTGGCAACGAGGGTTCCGCGGCACTCTAAACAATAAAGTCCTTAGAGTGCCTCGGAACCCTCGTTGTTTTTGCCATATTGGCTTTGATAACAAAAGCTCAAAGTGTAGAAGCATCTACAGTGTTCTCGGCAACGAGGGTTCCGCGGCACTCTAAAGACTAAAGTGCCGCGGAACCGTCGTTTTTTTTGCCATATTGGCTTTTAGAACAAAAGCTCAAAGTGTAGAAGCATCTACATTGTTTTTGGCAACGAGGGTTCAGCGGCACTCTAAAGTCTTTGGAGTGCCGCGGAACCCCCATTGTTATTGCCATATTGGCTTTGATAACAAAAGCTCAATGTGTAGAAGCATCTACATTGTTTTCGGCAACGAGGGTTCCGCGCCACTCTAAAGACTAAAGTCTTAAGAGTTCCGCGGAACCCTCGTTGTTTTTGCCATATTGTCTTTGATAACAAAAGCTCAAAGTGTAGAAACATCTACATTGTTTTCGGCAACGAGGGTTCCGCGACACTCTAAAGACTAAAGTCTTTAGAGTGCCGCGGAACCCTCGTTGTTTTTGCCATATTGGCTTTGATAACAAAAGCTCAAAGTGTAGAAGCATCTACATTGTTTTCGGCAACGAGGGTTCCGCGGCACTCTAAAGACTTTTGTCTTTAGAGTGCCGCGGAACCCTCGTTGTTTTTGCCATATTGGCTTTGATATCAAAAGCTCAAAGTGTAGAAGCATCTACATTGTATTCCGCAACGAGGGTTTGTGGCAGTCTAAAGACCAAAGTCTTTAGAGTGCCACGGAACCCTCGTTGTTTTTGTCATATTGGCTTTGATAACAAAAGCTCAAAGTGTAGAAGCATCTACATTGTTTTCGGCAACGAGGGTTCCGAGGCACTCTAAAGACTAAAGTGCCGCAGAACCCTCGTTGTTTTTGCCATATTGGCTTTGATAACAAAAGGTCAAAGTGTAGAAGCATCTACATTGTTTTTGGCAACGAGGGTTCCACGGCACTCTAAAGACTAAAGTCTTTAGAGTGCCGTGGAACCCTCGTTGTTTTTTGCCATATTGGTTTTGATAACAAAAGCTCAAAGTGTAGAAGCATCTACATTGTTTTCAGCAACGAGGGTTCCGCGGCACTCTAAAGACTAAAGTCTTTAGAGTGCCGCGGAACCCTCGTTGTTTTAGCCATATTGTCTTTGATAACAAAAGCTCAAAGTGTAGAAGCATCTACATTGTTTTTGGCAACGAGGGTTCAGCGGCACTCTAAAGTCTTTGGAGTGCTGCGGAACCCCCGTTGTTATTGCCATATTGGCTTTGATAACAAAAGCTCAATGTGTAGAAGCATCTACATTGTTTTCGGCAACGAGGGTTCCGCGGCACTCTAAAGACTAAAGTCTTAAGAGTTCCGCGGAACCCTCGTTGTTTTTGCCATATTGTCTTTGATAACAAAAGCTCAAAGTGTAGAAGCATCTACATTGTTTTCGGCAACGAGGGTTCCGCGGCTCTCTAAAGACTAAAGTCTTTAGAGTGCCGCGGAACCCTCGTTGTTTTTGCCATATTGGCTTTGATAACGAAAGGTGAAAGTGTAGAAGCATCTACATTGTTTTCGGCAACGAGGGTTCCGCGGCACTCTAAAGACTATTGTCTTTAGAGTGCCGCGGAACCCTCGTTGTTTTTGCCATATTGGCTTTGATATCAAAAGCTCAAAGTGTAGAAGCATCTACATTGTATTCCGCAACGAGGGTTTGTGGCAGTCTAAAGACCAAAGTCTTTAGAGTGCCACGGAACCCTCGTTGTTTTTGTCATATTGGCTTTGATAACAAAAGCTCAAAGTGTAGAAGCATCTACATTGTTTTCGGCAACGAGGGTTCCGCGGCACTCTAAAGACTAAAGTGCCGCAGAACCCTCGTTGTTTTTGCCATATTGGCTTTGATAACAAAAGGTCAAAGTGTAGAAGCATCTACATTGTTTTCGGCAATGAGGGTTCCGCGGCACTCTAAAGACTAAAGTCTTTAGAGTGCCGTGGAACCCTCGTTGTTTTTGCCATATTGGCTTTGATAACAAAAGCTCAAAGTGTAGAAGCATCTACATTGTTTTCGGCAATGAGGGATCCGCGGCACTCTAAAGACTAAAGTGCCGCAGAATACTCTTTGTTTTAGCCATATTGGCTTTGATAACAAAAGCTCAAAGTGTAGAAGCATCTCCATTGTTTTCGGCAACGAGTATTCCGCGGCACTCTAAAGACTAAAGTGACGCAGAACCCTCGTTGTTTTTGCCATATTGGCTTGATAACAAAAGCTCAAAGTGTAGAAGCATCTCCATTGTTTTCGGCAATGAGAGTTCCGCGGCACTCTAAAGACTAAAGTCTTTAGAGTGCCGCGGAACCCTCGTTGTTTTTGCCATATTGGCTTGATAACAAAAGCTCAAAGTGTAGAAGCATCTACATTGTTTTCCGCAACGAGGGGTCCGCGGCAATCTAAAGACTAAAGTTCCACGGAACCCTCGTTGTTTTTGCCATATTGGCTTTGATAACAAAAGCTCAAGGTGTAGAAGCATCTACATTGTTCTCGGCAACGAGGGTTCCGCGGCACTCTAAAGACTAAAGTGCCGCGGAGCACTCGTTGTTTTTGCCATATTGGCTTTTAGAACAAAAGCTAAAAGTGTAGAAGCATCTACATTTTTTTCGGCAACGAGGGTTCCGCGGCACTCTAAAGACTAAAGTGCCGCGGAACCCTCGTTGTTTTTGCCATATTGGCTTTGATAACAAAAGCTCAAAGTGTAGAAGTATCTACTTTTTTTTCGGCAACGAGGTTCCGCGGCACTCTAAAGACTAAAGTCTTTAGAGTGCCGCGGAACCCTCGTTGTTTTTGCCATATTGGCTTTGATAACAAATGCTCAATGTGTAGAAGCATCTCCATTGTTTTCGGCAACGAGAGTACAGCGGCACTCTAAAGACTAAAGTCTTTAGAGTGCCGCCGAACCCTCGTTGTTTTTGCCATATTGGCTTTTATAACAAAAGCTCAAAGTGTAGAAGCATCTACATTGTTTTTGGCAACGAGGGTTCAGCGGCACTCTAAAGTCTTTGGAGTGCCGCGGAACCCCCGTTGTTATTGCCATATTGGTTTTGAAAACAAAAGCTCAAAGTGTAGAAGCATCTACATTGTTTTCCGCAACGAGGGTTCCGCGGCACTCTAAACAATAAAGTCTTTAGAGTGCCGCGGAACCCTCGTTGTTTTTGCCGTATTGGCTTTGATAACAAAAACTCAAAGTGTAGAAGCATCTACATTGTTTTCGGCTACGAGGTGTCTGCGGCACTCTGAAGACTAAATTGCTGCAGAACTCTCATTGTTTTTGCCATATTGTCCTGGATAACAAAAGCTCAAAGTGTAGAAGCATCTACATTGTTCTCGGCAACGAGGGTTACGCGGCACTCTAAAGAATAAAGTCTTTAGAGTGCCGCGGAACCCCCGTTGTTTTTGCCATATTGGCTTTGATGCCACATTGGTTTTGATAAAAAAGCTCAAAGTGTAGAAGCATCTAAATTGTTTTCGGCTTTAGTCTTTAGAGTGCCGCGGAAACCTTGTTGTTTTTGCCATACTGGCTTTGATAACAAAAGCTCAAAGTGTGGAAGCATCTACATTGTTTTCGGCAATGAGGGTTCCGCGGCACTCTAAAGACTAAAGTCTTTAGAGTACCGCGGAACCCTCGTTGTTTTTACCATATTGGCTTTGATGCCACATTGGCTTTGATAACAAAAGCTCAAAATGTAGAAGCATCTACATTGTTTTCGGCAATGAGGGTTCCGCGGCACTCTAAAGACTAAAGTCTTTAGAGTACCGCGGAACCCTCGTTGTTTTTGCCATAATGGCTTTGATAAAAAAAGCTCAAAGTGTAGAAGCATCTACATTGTTCTCGGCAACGAGGGTTCCGCGGCACTCTGAACAATAAAGTCTTTAGAGTGCCGCGGAACCCTCGTTGTTTTGCCATATTGGATTTGATAACAAAAGCTCAAAGTGTAGAAGCATCTACATTGTTCTCGGCAACGAGGGTTCGTTGTTTTTGCCATATTGGCTTTGATGCCACATTGGCTTTGATAACAAAAGCTCAAAGTGTAGAAGCATCTACATTGTTTTCGGCAACGAGGGTTCCGCGGCACTGTAAAGACTAAAGTCTTTAGAGTGCCGCGGAACCCTCGTTGTTTTTGCCATACTGGCTTTGATGCCACATTGTCTTGGATAACAAAAGCTCAAAGGGTCCAAGCAGCTACATGGTGCTCGGCAACGAGGGGCACGCGGCACTCTAAAGAATCAAGTCTTTAGAGTGCCGCGGAACCCTCGTTGTTTTTGCCATATTGGCTTTGATAACAAAAGCTCAAAGTGTAGAAACATCTAAATTGTTCTCGGCAACGAGGGTTACGCGGCAGTCTAAAGACTAAAGTCTTTAGAGTGCCGCGGAACCCTCTTTGTTTTTGCCATATTGGCTTTGATAACAAAAGCTCAAAGTGTAGAAGCATCTAAATTGTTTTCGGCTTTAGTCTTTAGAGTGCCGCGGAACCCTCGTTGTTTTTGCCATATTGGCTTTCATAACAAAAGCTCAAAGTGTAGAAGCACCTACATTGTTGTCGGCTCCGAGGGGTCCGCGGCACTCTGAAGACTAGAGTCTTTATTGTGCCGCGGAACCGCCGTTGTTTTTGCCGTATTGGCTTTGATGCCACATTGGTTTTGATAACAAAAGCTCAAAGTGTAGAAGCATCTAAATTGTTTTCGGCTTTAGTCTTTAGACTGCCGCGGAACCCTCGTTGTTTTTGCCATATTGGCTTTGATAACAAAAGCTCAAAGTGTAGAAGCATCTACATTGTTTTCTGCACCGAGGGTTTGTGGCACTCTAAAGACTAAAGTCTTTAGAGTGCCGCGGAACCCTCGTTGTTTTTGCCATATTGGCTTTGATAACAAAAGCTCAAAGTGTAGAAGCATCTACATTGTTTTCGGCAACGAGTGTTCCGTGGCACTCTAAAGACTAAAGTCTTTAGAGTGCCGCGGAACCCTCGTTGTTTTTGCCATATTGGCTTTGATAACAAAAGCTCAAAGTGTAGAAGCATCTACATTGTTTTCTGCAACGAGGGTTTGTGGCACTCTAAAGACTAAAGTCTTTAGAGTGCCGCGGAACCCTCGTTGTTTTTGCCATATTGGCTTTGATAACAAAAGCTCAAAGTGTAGAAGCATCTACATTGCTTTCGGCTACGAGGTGTCTGCGGCACTCTGAAGACTAAATTGCCCCAGAAGCCTCGTTGTTATTGCCATATTGGCTTGGATAACAAAAGCTCAAAGTGAAGAAGCATCTACATTGTTTTCGGCAACGATGGTTCTGCGGCACTCTAAAGACTAAAGTGCCGCAGAACCCTCGTTGATTTTGCCATATTGGCTTTGATAACAAAAGCTCAAAGTCTAGAAGCATCTACATTATTTTCGGCAACGAGGGTTCATTGTTTTTGCCATATTGGCTTTAATGCCATATTGGCTTTGATAACAAAAGCTCAAAGTGTAGAAGCATCTACATTGTTCTCGGCAACGAGGGTTCCGCGGCATAATAAAGAATACAGTCTTTAGAGTGCCGCGGAACCCTCGTTGTTTTTGCCATATTGGCTTCGATAACAAAAGCTCAAAGTGTAGAAGCATCTACATTGTTTTCGGCTACGAGGGTTCCGAGGCACTCTGAAGACTAGAGTCTTTATAGTGCAGCGGAACCTTCGTTGTTTTTGCCATATTGGCTTTGATGCCACATTGGTTTTGATAACAAAAGCTCAAAGTGTAGAAGCATCTAAATTGTTTTCGGCTTTAGTCTTTAGAGTGCCGCGGAAACCTCGTTGTTTTTGCCATATTGGCTTTGATAACAAAAGCTCAAAGTGTGGAAGCATCTACATTATTTTCGACAACAAGGGTTCCGCGGCACTCTAAAGACTAAATTCTTTAGAGTGCCGCGGAATCCTCGTTGTTTTTGCCATATTGGCTTTGATAACAAAAGCTCAAAGTGTAGAAGCATCTACATTTTTCTCGGCAACGAGGGTCCTCGTCACTCTAAACACTAAATTCTTTAGAGTGCCGCGGAACCCTTGTTGTTTTTGCCATATTGGCTTTGATAACAAAAGCTCAAAGTGTAGAAGCATCTACCTTGTTTTCAGCTATGAGGTGTCAGCGGCACTCTGAAGACTAAATTGCCGCAGAATCCTCATTGTTTTTGCCATATTGGCTTGGATAACAAAAGCTCAAAGTGTAGAAGCATCTACATTGTTCTTGGCAACGAGGGTTCCGCGGCACTCTAAAGACTAAAGTGCCGCAGAACCCTCGTTGATTTTGCCATGTTGACTTTGATAACAAAAGCTCAAAGTGAAGAAGCATCTACATTGTTTTCGGCAACGAGGTTCCGCGGCACTCTAAAGACTAAAGTCTTTACAGTGCCGTGGAACCCTCGTTGTTTTTACCATATTGGCTTTGATGCCACATTGGCTTTGATAACAAAAGCTCAAAATGTAGAAGCATCTACATTGTTTTCGACAACGAGGGTTCCGCGGCACTCTAAAGACTAAAGTCTTTAGAGTACCGCGGAACCCTCGTTGTTTTTGCCATATTGGCTTTGATAACAAAAGCTCAAAGTGTAGAAGCATCTACATTGTTATCGGCAACGAGGGTTCCGCGGCAGTCTGAACAATAAAGTCTTTAGAGTGCCGCGGAACCCTAGTTGTTTTTGCCATATTGGCTTTGATAACAAAAGCTCAAAGTGTAGAAGCATCTAAATTGTTTTCGGCTTTAGTCTTTAGAGTGCCGCGGAACCCTCGTTGTTTTTGCCATATTGGCTTTGATAACAAAAGCTGAAAGTGTAGAAGCATCTACATTGCTTTCGGCTACGAGGTGTCTGCGGCACTCTGAAGACTAAATTGCCCCAGAAGCCTCGTTGTTATTGCCATATTGGCTTGGATAACAAAAGCTCCAAGTGAAGAAGCATCTACATTGTTTTCGGCAACGATGGTTCTGCGGCACTCTAAAGACTAAAGTGCCGCAGAACCCTCGTTGATTTTGCCATATTGGCTTTGATAACAAAAGCTCAAAGTCTAGAAGCATCTACATTGTTTTCGGCAACGAGGGTTCATTGTTTTTGCCATATTGGCTTTAATGCCAAATTGGCTGTGATAACAAAAGCTCAAAGTGTAGAAGCATCTACATTGTTTTCGGCTACGAGGGTTCCGCGGCACTCTGAAGACTAGAGTCTTTATAGTGCAGCGGAACCTTCGTTGTTTTTGCCGTATTGGCTTTGATGCCACATTGGTTTTGATAACAAAAGCTCAAAGTGTAGAAGCATCTAAATTGTTTTCGGCTTTAGTCTTTAGAGTGCCGCGGAAACCTCGTTGTTTTTGCCATATTGGCTTTGATAACAAAAGCTCAAAGTGTGGAAGCATCTACATTATTTTCGACAACAAGGGGTCCGCGGCACTCTAAAGACTAAATTCTTTAGAGTGCCGCGGAATCCTCGTTGTTTTTGCCATATTGGTTTTGATAACAAAAGCTCAAAGTGTAGAAGCATCTACATTGTTTTCGGCTACGAGGGTTCCGCGGCACTCTGAAGACTAGAGTCTTTATAGTGCCGCGGAACCGTCATTGTTTTTGCCGTATTGGCTTTGATGCCACATTGGTTTTGATAACAAAAGCTCAAAGTGTAGAAGCATCTAAATTGTTTTCGGCTTAAGTCTTTAGACTGCCACGGAACCCCTCGTTGTTTTTGCCATATTGGCTTTGATAACAAAAGCTCAAAGTGTAGAAGCATCTACATTGTTTTCCGCAACGAGGTTTGGGCACTCTAAAGACTAAAGTCTTTAGAGTGCCGCGGAACCCTCGTTGTTTTTGCCATATTGGCTTTGATAACAAAAGCTCAAAGTGTAGAAGCATCTACATTGTTTTCGGCAACGAGTCGTTGTGGCACTCTAAAGACTAAAGTCTTTAGAGTGCAACGGAACCCTCGTTGTTTTTGCCATATTGGCTTTGATAACAAAAGCTAAAAGTGTACAAGCATCTACATTGCTTTCGGCTACGAGGTGTCTGCGGCACTCTGAAGACTAAATTGCCCCAGAAGCCTCGTTGTTATTGCCATATTGGCTTGGATAACAAAAGCTCAAAGTGAAGAAGCATCTACATTTTTTTTCGGCAACGATGGTTCCGCGGCACTCTAAAGACTAAAGTGCCGCAGAACCCTCGTTGATTTTGCCATGTTGACTTTGATAACAAAAGCTCAAAGTGTAGAAGCATCTACATTGTTTTCGGCAACGAGGGTTCCGCGGCACTCTAAAGACTAAAGTCTTTACAGTGCCGTGGAACCCTCGTTGTTTTTACCATATTGGCTTTGATGCCACATTGGCTTTGATAACAAAAGCTCAAAATGTAGAAGCATCTACATTGTTTTCGGCAACGAGGGTTCCGCGGCACTCTAAAGACTAAAGTCTTTAGAGTACCGCGGAACCCTCGTTGTTTTTGCCATATTGGCTTTGATAACAAAAGCTCAAAGTGTAGAAGCATCTACATTGTTCTCGGCAACGAGGGTTCCGCGGCTCTCTGAACAATAAAGTCTTTAGAGTGCCGCGGAACCCTCGTTGTTTTTGCCATATTGGCTTTGATAACAAAAGCTCAAAGTGTAGAAGCATCTACATTGTTCTCCGCAACGAGGGTTCGTTGTTTTTGCCATATTGGCTCTGATGCCACATTGGCTTTGATAACAAAAGCTCAAAGTGTAGAAGCATCTACATTGTTTTCGGCTACGAGGGTTCCGCGGCACTGTAAAGACTAAAGACTTTAGAGTGCCGCGGAACCCTCGTTGTTTTTGCCATACTGGCTTTGATGCGACATTGGCTTTGATAACAAAAGCTCAAAGTGTAGAAGCATCTACATTGTTCTCGGCAACGAGGGTTACGCAGCACTCTAAAGAATAAAGTCTTTAGAGTGCCGCGGAACCCTCGTTTTTTCCCATATTGGCTTTGATAACAAAAGCTCAAAGTGTAGAAGCATCTACATTGTTCTCGGCAACTAGGGTTACGCGGCAATCTAAAGAATAAAGTCTTTAGAGTGCCGCGGAACCCTCTTTGTTTTTCCATATTGGCTTTGATAACAAAAGCTCAAAGTGTAGAAGCATCTAAATTGTTTTCGGCTTTAGTCTTTAGAGTGCCGCGGAACCCTCGTTGTTTTTGCCATATTGGCTTTCATAACAAAAGCTCAAAGTGTAGAAGCATCTACATTGTTTTTATTACGAGGTTCCGCGGCACTCTGAAGACTAGAGTCTTTATAGTGCCGCGGAACCGTCGTTGTTTTTGCCGTATTGGCTTTGATGCCACATTGGTTTTGATAACAAAAGCTCAAAGTGTAGAAGCATCTACATTGTTTTCGGCTACGAGGTGTCTGCGGCACTCTGAAGACTAAATTGCCCCAGAAGCCTCGTTGTTATTGCCATATTGGCTTGGATAACAAAAGCTCAAAGTGAAGAAGCATCTACATTGTTTTCGGCAACGATGGCTCTGCGGCACTCTAAAGACTAAAGTGCCGCAGAACCCTCGTTGATTTTGCCATATTGGCTTTGATAACAAAAGCTCAAAGTCTAGAAGCATCTACATTGTTCTTTTCAACGAGGTTTCCGCTGAACTCTAAAGACTAGAGTGCCGTGGAACCCCCGTTGTTTTTGCCATATTGGTTTTGAAAACAAAAGCTCAAAGTGTAGAAGCATCTACATTGTTTTCGGCAACGAGGGTTCCCGCGGCACTCTAAACAATAAAGTCTTTCGAGTGCCGCGGAACCCTCGTTGTTTTTGCCATATTGGCTTTGATAACAAAAACTCAAAGTGTAGAAGCATCTACATTGTTCTTGGCAACGAGGGTTCCGCGGCACTCTAAAGACTAAAGTTCCGCAGAACCCTCGTTGATTTTGCCATGTTGACTTTGATAACAAAAGCTCAAAGTGTAGAAGCATCTACATTGTTTTCGGCAACGAAGGTTCCGCGGCACTCTAAAGACTGAAGTCTTTAGAGTGCCGCGGAACCCTCATTGTTTTTGCCATATTGGCTTTGATGCCACATTGGCTTTGATAACAAAAGCTAAAAGTGTAGAAGCATCTAAATTGTTTTCGGCTTTAGTCTTTAGAGTGCCGCGGAACCCTCGTTGTTTTTGCCATATTGACTTTCATAACAAAAGCTCAAAGTGTAGAAGCATCTACATTGTTTTCGGCTACGAGGTTCCGCGGCACTCTGAAGACTAGAGTCTTTATAGTGCCGCGGAACCGTCGTTGGTTTTGCCATATTGGCTTTGATGCCACATTGTTTTTGTAAACAAAAGCTCAAAGTGTAGAAGCATCTAAATTGTTTTCGGCTTTAGTCTTTAGACTGCCGCGGAACCCTCGTTGTTTTTGCCATATTGGCTTTGATAACAAAAGCTAAAAGTGTAGAAGCATATACATTGTTTTCTGCAACGTGGGTTAGTGGCACTCTAAAGACTAAAGTCTTTAGAGTGCCGCGGAACCCTTGTTGTTTTTGCCATATTGGCTTTGATAACAAAAGCTAAAAGTGTAGAAGCATCTACATTGCTTTCGGCTACGAGGTGTCTGCGGCACTCTGAAGACTAAATTGCCCCAGAAGCCTCGTTGTTATTGCCATATTGGCTTGGATAACAAAAGCTCAAAGTGTAGAAGCATCTACATTGTTCTTGGCAACGAGGGTTCCGCGGTACTCTAAAGACTAAAGTGCCGCAGAACCCTCGTTGATTTTGCCATGTTGACTTTGATAACAAAAGCTCAAAGTGTAGAAGCATCTACATTTTTTTCGGCAGTGAGGGTTCCGCGGCACTCTAAAGACAAAGTGCCGCGGAACCCTCGTTGTTTTTGCCATATTGGCTTTGATGCCACATTGGCTTTGATAACAAAAGCTCAAAATGTAGAAGCATCTACATTGTTTTCGGCAACGAGGGTTCCGCGGCACTCTAAAGACTAAAGTCTTTAGAGTACCGCGGAACCCTCGTTGTTTTTGCCATATTGGCTTTGATAATAAAAGCTCAAAGTGTAGAAGAATCTACATTGTTCTCGGCAATGAGGGTTCGGGGCACTCTAAACAATAAAGTCTTTAGAGTGCCGCGGAACCCTCGTTGTTTTTGCCATATTGGCTTTGATAACAAAAGCTCAAAGTGTAGAAGCATCTACATTGTTCTCGGCAACGAGGGTTCGTTGTTTTTGCCATACTGGCTTTGATAACAAAAGCTCACAGTGTAGAAGCATCTACATTGTTTTCGGCAAGGAGGGTTCCGCGGCACTGTAAACACTAAAGTCTTTAGCGTGCCGCGGAACCCTCGTTGTTTTTGCCATACTGGCTTTGATGCCACATTGGCTTTGATAACAAAAGCTCAAAGTGTAGAAGCATCTACATTGTTCTCGGCAACGAGGGTTACGCGGCACTCTAAAGAATAAAGTCTTTAGAGTGCCGCGGAACCCTCTTTGTTTTTGCCATATTGGCTTTGATAACAAAAGCTCAAAGTGTGGAAGCATCTAAATTGTTTTCGGCTTTAGTCTTTAGCGGGCCGCGCAACCCTCGTTGTTTTTGCCATATTGGCTTTCATAACAAAAGCTCAATGTGTAGAAGCATCTACATTGTTTTCTGCAACGAGGGTTTGTGGCACTCTAAAGACTAAAGTCTTTAGAGTGCCGCGGAACCCTCGTTGTTTTTGCCATATTGGCTTTGATAACAAAAGCTCAAAGTGTAGAAGCATCTACATTGCTTTCGGCTACGAGGTGTCTGCGGCACTCTGAAGACTAAATTGCCCCAGAAGCCTCGTTGTTATTGCCATATTGGCTTGGATAACAAAAGCTCAAAGTGAAGAAGCATCTACATTGTTTTCGGCAACGATGGTTCTGCGGCACTCTAAAGACTAAAGTGCCGCAGAACCCTCGTTGATTTTGCCATATTGGCTTTGATAACAAAAGCTCAAAGTCTAGAAGCATCTACATTGTTTTCGGCAACGAGGGTTCATTGTTTTTGCCATATTGGCTTTAATGCCAAATTGGCTTTGATAACAAAAGCTCAAAGTGTAGAAGCATCTACATTGTTCTCGGCAACGAGGGTTACGCGGCACTCTAAAGAATAAAGTCTTTAGAGTGCCGCGGAACCCCCGTTGTTTTTGCCATATTGGCTTTGATGCCACATTGGTTTTGATAACAAAAGCTCAAAGTGTAGAAGCATCTAAATTGTTTTCGGCTTTAGTCTTTAGAGTGCCGCGGAAACCTCGTTGTTTTTGCCATATTGGCTTTGATAACAAAAGCTCAAAGTGTGGAAGCATCTACATTATTTTCGACAACAAGGGTTCCGCGGCACTCTAAAGACTAAATTCTTTAGAGTGCCGCGGAATCCTCGTTGTTTTTGCCATATTGGCTTTGATAACAAAAGCTCAAAGTGTAGAAGAATCTACATTGTTCTCGGCAATGAGGGTTCGGGGGCACTCTAAACAATAAAGTCTTTAGAGTGCCGCGGAACCCTCGTTGTTTTTGCCATATTGGCTTTGATAACAAAAGCTCAAAGTGTAGAAGCATCTACATTGTTTTCGGCAACGAGGGTTCGCCGGCACTATAAAGACTAAAGTCTTTAGAGTGCCGCGGAACCCTCGTTGTTTTTGCCATATTGGCTTTGATAACAAAAGCTCAAAGTGTAGAAGCATCTACATTGTTCTCGGCAACGAGGGTTCCGCGGCACTCTGAAGACTAGAATGCCGCTGAACCCTCGTTGTTTTTGCCATATTTGCTTTGAAAACAAAAGCTCAAAGTGTAGAAGCATCTACATTGTTTTCGGCAATGAGGGTTCCGCGGCACTCTAAAGACTAAAGTCTTTAGAGTGCCGCGGAACCCTCGTTGTTTTTGCCATATTGGCTTTGATAAAAAAAAACTCAAAGTATAGAAGAATCTACATTGTTTTCGGCTACGAGGTGTCTGCGGCACTCTGAAGACTAAATTACCGCAGAACCCTCATTGTTTTTGCCATATTGGCTTGGATAACAAAAGCTCAAAGTGTAGAAGCATCTACATTGTTCTTGGCAACGAGGGTTCCGCGGCACTCTAAAGACTAAAGTTCCGCAGAACCCTCGTTGATTTTGACATGTTTACTTTGATAACTAAAGCTCAAAGTGTAGAAGCATCTACATTGTTTTCGGCAGCGAGGGTTCCGCGGCACTCTAAAGACTAAGTGCCGCGGAACCCTCGTTGTTTTTGCCATATTGGCTTTGATGCCACATTGGCTTTGATAACAAAAGCTCAAAATATAGAAGCATCTGAATTGTTTTCGGCAACGAGGGTTCCACGGCACTCTAAAGACTAAGTCTTTAGAGTACCGCGGAACCCTCGTTGTTTTTGCTATATTGGCTTTGATAACAAAAGCTCAAAGTGTAGAAGCATCTACATTGTTCTCGGCAATGAGGGTTCGGCGGCACTCTAAACAATAAAGTCTTTAGAGTGCCGCAGAACCCTCGTTGTTTTTGCCATATTGGCTTTGATAACAAAAGCTCAAAGTGTAGAAGCATCTACATTGTTTTCGGCAACGAGGGTTCACCGGCACTCTAAAGACTAAAGTCTTTAGAGTCCCGCGGAACCCTCGTTGTTTTTGCCATATTGGCTTTGATGCCACATTGGCTTTGATAACAAAAGCTCAAAATGTAGAAGCATCTACATTGTTTTCGGCAACGAGGGGTCCGTGGCACTCTAAACAGTAAAGTTTTTAGAGTGCCGCGGAACCCTCGTTGTTTTTGCCATATTGTCTTTGAAAACAAAAGCTCAATGTGTAGGAGCAACTACATTGTTTTCGGCAACGAGGGTTCCGCGGCACTCTAAAGACTAAAGTCTTTAGAGTGCCGCGGAACCCTCGTTGTTTTTGCCATATTGGCTTTGATGCCACATTGGCTTTGATAACAAAAGCTCAAAATGTAGAAGCATCTACATTGTTTTCGGCAACGAGGGTTACGCGGCACTCTAAAGACTCTTTAGAGTGCCGCGGAACCCTCGTTGTTTTTGCCATATTGGCTTTGATGCCACATTGGTTTTGATAACAAAAGCTCAAGTGTAGAAGCATCTAAATTGTTTTCGGCTTCAGTATTTAGAGTGCCGCGGAACCCTCGTTGTTTTTGCCATATTGGCTTTGATGCCATATTGGCTTTGATAACAAAAGCTCAAAATGTAGAAGCATCTACATTGTTTTCGGCAACGAGGGTTTGTGGCACTCTAAAGACTAAAGTCTTTAGAGTGCAACGGAACCCTCGTTGTTTTTGCCATATTGGCTTTGATAACAAAAGCTCAAAGTGTAGAAGCATCTACATTGTTTTCGGCTACGAGGTGTCTGCGGCACTCTGAAGACTAAATTACCGCAGAACCCTCATTGTTTTTGCCATATTGGCTTGGATAACAAAAGCTCAAAGTGTAGAAGCATCTACATTGTTCTTGGCAACGAGGGTTCCGCGGTACTCTAAAGACTAAAGTGCCGCAGAACCCTCGTTGATTTTGCCATTTTGACTTTGATAACAAAAGCTCAAAGTGTAGAAGCATCTACATTTTTTCGGCAGCGAGTGTTCCGCGGCACTCTAAAGACAAAGTGCCGTGGAACCCTCGTTGTTTTTGCCATATTGGCTTTGATGCCACATTGACTTTGATAACAAAAGCTCAAAATGTAGAAGCATCTACATTGTTTTCGGCAACGAGGGTTCCGCGGCACTCTAAAGACTAAAGTCTTTAGAGTACCGCGGAACCCTCGTTGTTTTTGCCCTATTGGCTTTGATAACAAAATCTCAAAGTGTAGAAGCATCTACATTGTTTTCGGCAGCGAGGGTTCCGCGGCACTCTAAAGACTAAGTGCCGCGGAACCCTCGTTGTTTTTGCCATATTGGCTTTGATGCCACATTGGCTTTGATAACAAAAGCTCAAAATGTAGAAGCATCTACATTGTTTTTCGGCAACGAGGTTACGCGGCACTCTAAAGACTCTTTAGAGTGCCGCGGAACCCTCGTTGTTTTTGCCATATTGGCTTTGATGCCACATTGGTTTTGATAACAAAAGCTCAAGTGTAGAAGCATCTAAATTGTTTTCGGCTTCAGTATTTAGAGTGCCGCGGAACCCTCGTTGTTTTTGCCATATTGGCTTTGATAACAAAAGCTCAAAGTGTAGAAGAATCTACATTGTTTTCGGCAACGAGGGTTTGTGGCACTCTAAAGACTAAAGTCTTTAGAGTGCAACGGAACCCTCGTTGTTTTTGCCATATTGGCTTTGATAACAAAAGCTCAAAGTGTAGAAGCATCTACATTGTTTTCGGCTACGAGGTGTCTGCGGCACTCTGAAGACTAAATTACCGCAGAACCCTCATTGTTTTTGCCATATTGGCTTGGATAACAAAAGCTCAAAGTGTAGAAGCATCTACATTGTTCTCGGCAACGAGGGTTCCGCGGTACTCTAAAGACTAAAGTGCCGCAGAACCCTCGTTGATTTTGCCATGTTGACTTTGATAACAAAAGCTCAAAGTGTAGAAGCATCTACATTTTTTCGGCAGCGAGGGTTGCGCGGCACTCTAAAGACAAAGTGCCGCGGAACCCTCGTTGTTTTTGCCATATTGGCTTTGATGGCACATTGGCTTTGATAACAAAAGCTCAAAATGTAGAAGCATCTACATTGTTTTCGGCAACGAGGGTTCCGCGGCACTCTAAAGACTAAAGTCTTTAGAGTACCGCGGAACCCTCGTTGTTTTTGCCATATTGGCTTTGATAACAAAAGCTCAAAGTGTAGAAGAATCTACATTGTTCTCGGCAATGAGGGTTCGGCGGAACTCTAAACAATAAAGTCTTTAGAGTGCCGCGGAACCCTCGTTGTTTTTGCCATATTGGCTTTGATAACAAAAGCTCAAAGTGTAGAAGCATCTACATTGTTTTCGGCAACGAGGGTTCGCCGGCACTATAAAGACTAAAGTCTTTAGAGTGCCGCGGAACCCTCGTTGTTTTTGCCATATTGGCTTTGATAACAAAAGCTCAAAGTGTAGAAGCATCTACATTGTTCTCGGCAACGAGGGTTCCGCGGCACTCTAAACAATAAAGTTTTTAGAGTGCCGCGGAACCCTCGTTGTTTTTGCCATATTGGCTTTGATAACAAAAGCTGAAAGTGTAGAAGCATCTACATTGTTTTCGGCAACGAGGGTTCCGCGGCACTCTAAAGACTAAAGTCTTTAGAGTTCCGCGGAGCCCTCGTTGTTTTTGCCATATTGGCTTTCATAACAAAAGCTGAAAGTGTAGAAGCATCTACATTGTTTTCGGCTACGAGGGTTCCGCGGCACTCTGAAGACTAGAATGCTGCTGAACCCTCGTTGTTTTTGCCATATTGGCTTTGATAACAAAAGCTCAAAGTGTAGAAGCATCTACATTGTTTTCGGCAACGAGTGTTCCGTGGCACTCTAAAGACTAAAGTCTTTAGAGTGCAACGGAACCCTCGTTGTTTTTGCCATATTGGCTTTGATAACAAAAGCTCAAAGTGTAGAAGCATCTACATTGTTCTTGGCAACGAGGGTTCCGCGGCACTCTAAAGACTAAAGTGCTGCAGAAACCTCGTTGATTTTGCCATGGTTACTTTGATAACTAAAGCTCAAAGTGTAGAAGCATCTACATTGTTTTCGGCTACGAGGTGTCTGCAGAACTCTGAAGACTAAATTACCGCAGAACCCTCATTGTTTTTGCCATATTGGCTTGGATAACAAAAGCTCAAAGTGTAGAAGCATCTATATTGTTCTTGGCAACGAGGGTTCCGCGGTACTCTAAACACTAAAGTGCCTCAGAACCCTCGTTGATTTTGCCATGTTGACTTTGATAACAAAAGCTCAAAGTGTAGAAGCATCTACATTTTTTCGGCAGCGAGGGTTCCGCGGCACTCTAAAGACTAAGTGCCGCGGAACCCTCGTTGTTTTTGCCATATTGGCTTTGTTGCCACATTGGCTTTGATAACAAAAGCTCAAAATGTAGAAGCATCTACATTGTTTTCAGCAACGAGGGTTCCGCGGCACTCTAAAGACTAAAGTCTTTAGAGTACCGAGGAACCCTCGTTGTTTTTGCCATATTGGCTTTGATAACAAAAGCTCAAAGTGTAGAAGCATCTACATTGTTCTCGGCAATGAGGGTTCGGCGGCACTCTAAACAATAAAGTCTTTAGAGTGCCGCGGAACCCTCGTTGTTATTGCCATATTGGCTTTGATAACAAAAGCTCAAAGTGTAGAAGCATCTACATTGTTTTCGGCAACGAGGGTTCGCCGGCACTATAAAGACTAAAGTCTTTAGAGTGCCGCGGAACCCTCGTTGTTTTTGCCATATTGGCTTTGATGCCACATTGGTTTTGATAACAAAACCTCAAAATGTAGAAGCAGCTACATTGTTTTCGGCAACTAGGGTTCCGCGGCACTCTAAAGACTAAAGCTCAAAGTGTAGAAGCATCTACATTGTTTTCGGCAGCGAGGGTTCAGCGGCACTCTAAAGACTAAGTGCCGCGGAACCCTCGTTGTTTTTGCCATATTGGCTTTGATGCCCCATTGGCTTTGATAACAAAAGCTCAAAATGTAGAAGCATCTACATTGTTCTCGGCAACGAGGGTTCCGCGGCACTCTAAACAGTAAATTCTTTAGAGTGCCGCGGAACCGTCGTTGTTTTTGCCATATTGGCTTTGATGCCACATTGGCTTTGATAACAAAAGCTCAAAGTGTACAAGCATCTACATTGTTTTCGGCAACGAGGGTTACGCGGCACTCTAAAGACTCTTTAGAGTGCCGCGGAACCCTCGTTGTTTTTGCCATATTGGCTTTGATGTCACATTGGTTTTGATAACAAAAGCTCAAAGTGTAGAAGCATCTAAATTGTTTTCGGCTTTAGTCTTTAGAGTGCCGCGGAACCCTCGTTGTTTTTGCCATATTGGCTTTGATAACAAAAGCTCAAAGTTTAGAAGCATCTACATTGTTTTCGGCAACGAGTGTTCCGTGGCACTCTAAAGACTAAAGTCTTTAGAGTGCAACGGAACCCTCGTTGTTTTTGCCATATTGGCTTTGATAACAAAAGCTCAAAGTGTAGAAGAATCTACATTGTTTTCGGCTACGAGGTGTCTGCGGCACTCTGAAGACTAAATTACCGCAGAACCCTCATTGTTTTTGCCATATTGGCTTGGATAACAAAAGCTCAAAGTGTAGAAGCATCTACATTGTTCTTGGCAACGAGGGTTCCGCGGCACTCTAAAGACTAAAGTGCTGCAGAACCCTCGTTGATTTTGCCATGTTTACTTTGATAACTAAAGCTCAAAGTGTAGAAGCATCTACATTGTTTTCGGCTACGAGGTGTCTGCGGCACTCTGAAGACTAAATTACCGCAGAACCCTCATTGTTTTTGCCATATTGGCTTGGATAACAAAAGCTCAAAGTGTAGAAGCATCTATATTGTTCTTGGCAACGAGGGTTCCGCGGTACTCTAAAGACTAAAGTGCCGCAGAACCCTCGTTGATTTTGCCATGTTGACTTTGATAACAAAAGCTCAAAGTGTAGAAGCATCTATATTGTTCTTGGCAACGAGGGTTCCGCGGTACTCTAAAGACTAAGTGCCGCAGAACCCTCGTTGTTTTTGCCATATTGGCTTTGATGCCATATTGGCTTTGATAACAAAAGCTCAAAATGTAGAAGCATCTACATTGTTTTCGGCAACGAGGGTTCCGCGGCACTCTAAAGACTAAAGTCTTTAGAGTACCGCGGAACCCTCGTTGTTTTTGCCATATTGGCTTTGATAACAAAAGCTCAAAGTGTAGAAGCATCTACATTGTTCTCGGCAATGAGGGTTCGGCGGCACTCTAAACAATAAAGTCTTTAGAGTGCCGCGGAACCCTCGTTGTTTTTGCCATATTGGCTTTGATAACAAAAGCTCAAAGTGTAGAAGCATCTACTTTGTTTTCGGCAACGAGGGTTCGCAGGCACTATAAAGACTAAAGTCTTTAGAGTGCCGCGGAACCCTCGTTGTTTTTGCCATATTGGCTTTGATGCCACATTGGCTTTGATAACAAAACCTCAAAATGTAGAAGCAGCTACATTGTTTTCGGCAACTAGGGTTCCGCGGCACTCTAAAGACTAAAGCTCAAAGTGTAGAAGCATCTACATTGTTTTCGGCAGCGAGGGTTCAGCGGCACTCTAAAGACTAAGTGCCGCGGAACCCTCGTTGTTTTTGCCGTATTGGCTTTGATGCCCCATTGGCTTTGATAACAAAAGCTCAAAGTGTACAAGCATCTACATTGTTTGCGGCAACGAGGGTTACGCGGCACTCTAAAGACTCTTTAGAGTGCCGCGGAACCCTCGTTGTTTTTGCCATATTGGCTTTGATGTCACATTGGTTTTGATAACAAAAGCTCAAAGTGTAGAAGCATCTAAATTGTTTTCGGCTTTAGTCTTTACAGTGCCGCGGAACCCTCGTTGTTTTTGCCATATTGGCTTTGATAACAAAAGCTCAAAGTGTAGAAGCATCTACATTGTTTTCCGCAACGAGGGTTTGTGGCACTCTAAAGACTAAAGTCTTTAGAGTGCCGCGGAACCCTCGTTGTTTTTGCCATATTGGCTTTGATAACAAAAGCTCAAAGTGTAGAAGCATCTACATTGTTTTCGGCAACGAGTGTTCCGTGGCACTCTAAAGACTAAAGTCTTTAGAGTGCAACGGAACCCTCGTTGTTTTTGCCATATTGGCTTTGATAAAAAAAAAGCTCAAAGTATAGAAGAATCTACATTGTTTTCGGCTACGAGGTGTCTGCGGCACTCTGAAGACTAAAGTGCCGCAGAACCCTCGTTGATTTTGACATGTTTACTTTGATAACTAAAGCTCAAAGTGTAGAAGCATCTACATTGTTTTCGGCAACGAGGGTTCCGCGGCACTCTAAAGACTAAGTGCCGCGGAACCCTCGTTGTTTTTGCCATATTGGATTTGATACCACATTGGCTTTGATAACAAAAGCTCAAAATGTAGAAGCATCTGAATTGTTTTCGGCAACGAGGGTTCCACGGCACTCTAAAGACTAAAGTCTTTAGAGTACCGCGGAACCCTCGTTGTTTTTGCCATATTGGCTTTGATAACAAAAGCTCAAAGTGTAGAAGCATCTACATTGTTCTCGGCAATGAGGGTTCGGCGGCACTCTAAACAATAAAGTCTTTAGAGTGCCGCGGAACCCTCGTTGTTTTTGCCATATTGGCTTTGATGCCACATTGGCTTTGATAACAAAAGCTCAAAGTGTAGAAGCATCTACATTGTTTTCGGCAACGAGGGTTCCGCGGCACTCTAAAGACTCTTTAGAATGCCGCGGAACCCTCGTTGTTTTTGCCATATTGGCTTTGATGCCCCATTGGCTTTGATAACAAAAGCTCAAAATGTAGAAGCATCTACATTATTCTCGGCAACGCGGGTTCCGCGGCAATATAAACACTAAATTCTTTAGAGTGCCGCGGAACCCTCGTTGTTTTTGCCATATTGGCTTTGATGCCACATTGGCTTTGATAACAAAAGCTCAAAGTGTACAAGCATCTACATTGTTTTCGGCAACGAGGGTTACGCGGCACTCTAAAGACTCTTTAGAGTGCCGCGGAACCCTCGTTGTTTTTGCCATATTGGCTTTGATGCCCCATTGGCTTTGATAACAAAAGCTCAAAGTTTAGAAGCATCTACATTGTTTTCGGCAACGAGGTGTCTGCGGCACTCTGAAGACTAAATTACCGCAGAACCCTCATTGTTTTTGCCATATTGGCTTGGATAACAAAAGCTCAAAGTTTAGAAGCATCTATATTGTTCTTGGCAACGAGGGTTCCGCGGTACTCTAAAGACTAAAGTGCCGCAGAACCCTCGTTGATTTTGCCATGTTGACTTTGATAACAAAAGCTCAAAGTGTAGAAGCATCTACATTTTTCGGCAGCGAGGGTTCCGCGGCACTCTAAAGACTAAGTGCCGCGGAAACCTCGTTGTTTTTGCCATATTGGCTTTGATGCCACATTGGCTTTGATAACAAAAGCTCAAAATGTAGAAGCATCTACATTGTTTTCGGCAACGAGGGTTGCGCGGCACTCTAAAGACTAAAGTCTTTAGAGTACCACGGAACCCTCGTTGTTTTTGCCATATTGACTTTGATAACAAAAGCTCAAAGTGTAGAAGCCTCTACATTGTTTTCGGCAATGAGGGTTCCGCAGCACTCTAAACAATAAAGTCTTTAGAGTGCCGCGGAACCCTCGTTGTTTTTGCCATATTGGCTTTGATAACAAAAGCTCAAAGTGTAGAAGCATCTACATTGTTTTCGGCAACGAGGGTTCGCCGGCACTATAAAGACTAAAGTCTTTAGAGTGCCGCGGAACCCTCGTTGTTTTTGCCATATTGGCTTTGATGCCACATTGGCTTTGATAACAAAACCTCAAAATGTAGAAGCAGCTACATTGTTTTCGGCAACTAGGGTTCCGCGGCACTCTAAAGACTAAAGCTCAAAGTGTAGAAGCATCTACATTGTTTTCGGCAGCGAGGGTTCCGCGGCACTCTAAAGACTAAGTGCCGCGGAACCATCGTTGTTTTTGCCATATTGGCTTTGATGCCCCATTGGCTTTGATAACAAAAGCTCAAAATGTAGAAGCATCTACATTGTTCTCGGCAACGAGGGTTCCGCGGCACTCTAAACAGTAAAGTCTTTAGAGTGCCGCGGAACCCTCGTTGTTTTTGCCATATTGGCTTTCATAACAAAAGCTCAAAGTGTAGAAGAATCTACATTGTTTTCGGCTACGAGGGTTCCGCGGCACTATAAAGACTAAAGTGCCGCGGAACCCTCGTTGTTTTTGCCATATTGGCTTTGATGTAACATTGGTTTTGATAACAAAAGCTCAAAGTGTAGAAGCATCTAAATTGTTTTCGGCTTTAGTCTTTACAGTGCCGCGGAACCCTCGTTGGTTTTGCCATATTGGCTTTGATAACAAAAGCTCAAAGTGTAGAAGCATCTACATTGTTGTCCGCAACGAGGGTTTGTGGCACTCTAAAGACTAAAGTCTTTAGAGTGCCGCGGAACCCTCGTTGTTTTTGCCATATTGGCTTTGATAACAAAAGCTCAAAGTGTAGAAGCATCTACATTGTTTTCGGCAACGAGTGTTCCGTGGCACTCTAAAGACTAAAGTCTTTAGAGTGCAACGGAACCCTCGTTGTTTTTGCCATATTGGCTTTGATAAAAAAAAAGCTCAAAGTATAGAAGAATCTACATTGTTTTCGGCTACGAGGTGTCTGCGGCACTCTGAAGACTAAAGTGCCGCAGAACCCTCGTTGATTTTGACATGTTTACTTTGATAACTAAAGCTCAAAGTGTAGAAGCATCTACATTGTTTTCGGCAACGAGGGTTCCGCGGCACTCTAAAGACTAAGTGCCGCGGAACCCTCGTTGTTTTTGCCATATTGGCTTTGATGCCACATTGGCTTGGATACCGAAAGCTCAAAGTGGAGACTCATCTACATTGTTTTCGGCAACGAGGGTTCCGCGGCACTCTAAAGACTAAAGTCTTTAGAGTACCGCGGAACCCTCGTTGTTTTTGCCATATTGGCTTTGATAACAAAAGCTCAAAGTGTAGAAGCATCTACATTGTTCTCGGCAATGAGGGTTCGGCGGCACTCTAAACAATAAAGTCTTTAGAGTGCCGCGGAACCCTCGTTGTTTTTGCCATATTGGCTTTGATAACAAAAGCTCAAAATGTAGAAGCATCTACATTGTTTTCGGCAACGAGGGTTACGCGGCACGCTAAAGACTCTTTAGAGTGCCGCGGAACCCTCGTTGTTTTTGCCATATTGGCTTTGATGCCACATTGGTTTTGATAACAAAAGCTCAAGTTTAGAAGCATCTACATTGTTTTCGGCAACGCGGGTTACGCGGCACACTAAAGACTCTTTAGAGTGCCGCGGAACCCTCATTGTTTTTGCCATACTGGCTTTGATGCCACATTGGCTTTGATAACAAAAGCTCAAAGTGTACAAGCATCTACATTGTTTTCGGCAACGAGGGTTACGCGGCACTCTAAAGACTCTTTAGAGTGCCGCGGAACCCTCGTTGTTTTTGCCATATTGGCTTTGATGCCACATTGGTTTTGATAACAAAAGCTCAAGTGTAGAAGCATCTAAATTGTTTTCGGCTTTAGTCTTTAGAGTGCCGTGGAACCCTCGTTGTTTTTGCCATTTTGGCGTTGATAACAAAAGCTCAAAGTTTAGAAGCATCTACATTGTTTTCGGCTACGAGGTGTCTGCGGCACTCTGAAGACTAAATTACCGCAGAACCCTCATTGTTTTTGCCATATTGGCTTGGATAACAAAAGCTCAAAGTGTAGAAGCATCTATATTGTTCTTGGCAACGAGGGTTCCGCGGTACTCTAAAGACTAAAGTGCCGCAGAACCCTCGTTGATTTTGCCATGTTGACTTTGATAACAAAAGCTCAAAGTGTAGAAGCATCTACATTTTTTCGGCAGCGAGGGTTCCGCGGCACTCTAAAGACTAAGTGCCGCGGAACCCTCGTTGTTTTTGCCATATTGGCTTTGATGCCATTTTGGCTTTTATAACAAAAGCTCAAAATGTAGAAGCATCTACATTGTTTTCGGCAACGAGGGTTCCGCGGCACTCTAAAGACTAAAGTCTTTAGAGTACCACGGAACCCTCGTTGTTTTTGCCATATTGGCTTTGATAACAAAAGCTCAAAGTGTAGAAGCATCTACATTGTTCTCGGCAATGAGGGTTCGGCAGCACTCTGAACAATAAAGTCTTTAGAGTGCCGCGGAACCCTCGTTGTTTTTGCCATATTGGCTTTGATAACAAAAGCTCAAAGTGTAGAAGCATCTACATTGTTTTCGGCAACGAGGGTTCGCCGGCACTATAAAGACTAAAGTCTTTAGAGTGCCGCGGAACCCTCGTTGTTTTTGCCATATTGGCTTTGATGCCACATTGGCTTTGATAACAAAACCTCAAAATGTAGAAGCAGCTACATTGTTTTCGGCAACTAGGGTTCCGCGGCACTCTAAAGACTAAAGCTCAAAGTGTAGAAGCATCTACATTGTTTTCGGCAGCGAGGGTTCCGCGGCACTCTAAAGACTAAGTGCCGCGGAACCCTCGTTGTTTTTGCCATATTGGCTTTGATGCCCCATTGGCTTCGATAACAAAAGCTCAAAATGTAGAAGCATCTACATTGTTCTCGGCAACGAGGTTCCGCGGCACTCTAAACAGTAAAGTCTTTAGAGTGCCGCGGAACCCTCGTTGTTTTTGCCATATTGGCTTTCATAACAAAAGCTCAAAGTGTAGAAGAATCTACATTGTTTTCGGCTACGAGGGTTCCGCGGCACTATAAAGACTAAAGTGCCGCGGCAATAAAGACTAAAGTTCCCTCGTTGTTTTTGCCATATTGGCTTTGATGTAACATTGGTTTTGATAACAAAAGCTCAAAGTGTAGAAGCATCTAAATTGTTTTCGGCTTTAGTCTTTACAGTGCCGCGGAACCCTCGTTGGTTTTGCCATATTGGCTTTGATAACAAAAGCTCAAAGTGTAGAAGCATCTACATTGTTTTCCGCAACGAGGGTTTGTGGCACTCTAAAGACTAAACGAGGGTTCCGCGGCACTCTAAAGACTTTATTGTTTAGAGTGCCGCCGAACCCTCATTGCCGAGAACAATGTAGATGCTTCTACACTGTGAGCTGGTGTTATCAAAGCCAATATGGCAAAAACAACGAGGGTTCCGCGGTACTCTAAAGACTTTAGTCTTTAGAGTGCAACGGAACCCTCGTTGTTTTTGCCATATTGGCTTTGATAAAAAAAAAGCTCAAAGTATAGAAGAATCTACATTGTTTTCGGCTACGAGGTGTCTGCGGCACTCTGAAGACTAAAGTGCCGCAGAACCCTAGTTGATTTTGACATGTTTACTTTGATAACTAAAGCTCAAAGTGTAGAAGCATCTACATTGTTTTCGGCAACGAGGGTTCCACGGCACTCTAAAGACTAAGTGCCGCGGAACCCTCGTTGTTTTTGCCATATTGGCTTTGATGCCACATTGGCTTTGATAACAAAAGCTCAAAATGTAGAATCATCTGAATTGTTTTCGGCAACGAGTGTTCCGCGGCACTCTAAACAATAATGTTTTTAGCGTGCCGCGGAACCCTCGTTGTTTTTGCCATATTGGCTTTGATGCCACATTGGCTTTGATAACAAAAGCTCAAAATGTAGAAGCATCTACATTGTTTTCGGCAACGAGGGTTCCGCGGCACTCTAAAGACTAAAGTCTTTAGAGTACCGAGGAACCCTCGTTGTTTTTGCCATATTGGCTTTGATAACAAAAGCTCAAAGTGTAGAAGCATCTACATTGTTCTCGGCAATGAGGGTTCGGCGGCACTCTAAACAATAAAGTCTTTAGAGTGCCGCGGAACCCTCGTTGTTTTTGCCATACTGGCTTTGATGCCACATTGGCTTTGATAACAAAAGCTCAAAGTGTACAAGCATCTACATTGTTTTCGGCAACGAGGGTTACGCGGCTTTCTAAAGACTAAAGTCTTTAGAGTGCCGCGGAACCCTCGTTGTTTTTGCCATATTGGCTTTGATAACAAAAGCTCAAAGTGTAGAAGCATCTACATTGTTTTCCGCAACGAGGGTTTGTGGCACTCTAAAGACTAAAGTCTTTAGAGTGCCACGGAACCCTTGTTGTTTTTGCCATATTGGCTTTGATAACAAAAGCTCAAAGTGTAGAAGCATCTACATTGTTTTCGGCTACGAGGTGTCTGCGGCACTCTGAAGACTAAATTGCCGCAGAACCCTCATTGTTTTTGCCATATTGGCTTGGATAACAAAAGCTCAAAGTGTAGAAGCATCTACATTGTTTTCAGCAACGATGGTATGCGGCACTCTAAAGACTAAAGGGCCGCAGAACCCTCGTTGATTTTGCAATGTTGACTTTGATAATAAAAGCTCAAAGTGTAGAAGCATCTACATTGTTCTCGGCAACGAGGGTTCCGCGGCACTCTAAAGAATAAAGTCTTTAGAGTGCCGCGGAACCATCGTTGTTTTTGCCATATTGGTTTTGATAACAAAAGCTCAAAATGTAGAAGCATCTACTTTGTTCTCGGCAACGAGGGTTCCACGGCACTCTAAATAATAAAGTCTTTAGAGTGCCACGGAACCCTCGTTCTTTATGCCATATTGGCTTTGATAACAAAAGCTCAAAGTGTAGAAGCATCTACATTGTTCTCGGCAACGAGGGTTCCGCGGCACTGTAAAGACTAAAGTCTTTAGAGTGTCGCGGAACCCCGTTGTTTTTGCCATATTGGCTTTGATGCCACATTGGTTTTGATAACAAAAGCTCAAAGTGTAGAAGCATCTAAATTGTTTTCGGCTTTAGTCTTTAGAGTGCCGCGGAACCCTCGTTGTTTTTGCCATATTGGCTTTGATAACAAAAGCTCAAAGAGTAGAAGCATCTCCATTGGTTTCGGCAACGAGAGTTCCGCGGCACTCTAAAGACTAAATTGCCGCAGAACCCTCATTGTTTTTGCCATATTGGCTCTGATAGCAAAAGCTCAAAGTGTAGAAGCATCTACATTGTTCTCGGCAATGAGGGTTCCGCGGCACTTTAAACAATAAAGTCTTTAGAGTGCCGCAGAACCCTCGTTGTTTTTGCCATATTGGCTTTCATAACTAAAGCTCAAAGTGCAGAAGCATCTACATTGTTTTCGGCAACGAGGGTTCGCCGGCACTCTAAAGATTAAAGTCATTAGAGTGCCGCGGAACCCTCGTTGTTTTTGCCATATTGGCTTTGATGCCACATTGGCTTTGATAACAAAAGCTCAAAATGTAGAAGCATCTACATTGTTTTCGGCAACGAGGGTTCCGCGGCACTCTAAACAATAAAGTCTGTAGAGTGCCGCGGAACCCTCGTTGTTTTTGCCATATTGGCTTTGATAACAAAAGCTCAAAGTGTAGAAGCATCTACATTGTTTTCGGCAACGAGGGTTCCGCGGCACTCTAAAGACTAAAGTCTTTAGAGTTCCGAGCAACCCTCGTTGTTTTTGCAATATTGGCTTTGATGCCACATTGGCTTTGATAACAAAAGCTCAAATGTAGAAGCATCTACATTGTTTTTGGCAACGAGGGTTCCGCGTCACTCTAAAGACTAAAGTCTTTAGAGTGCCGCGGAACCCTCGTTGTTTTTGCCATAATGGCTTTGATAACAAAAGCTCAAAGTGTAGAAGCATCTTAATTGTTTTCGGCTTTAGTCTTTAGAGTGGCGCGGAACCCTCGTTGTTTTTGCCATATTGGCTTTGATAACAAAAGCTCAAAGTGTAGAAGCATCTACATTGTTCTCGGCAACGAGGGTTCGTTGTTATTGCCATATTGGCTTTGATGCCACATTGGCTTTGATAACAAAAGCTCAATGTGTAGAAGCATCTACATTGTTTTTGGCAACGAGGGTTCCGCGGCACTCTAAAGACTAAAGTGCCGCAGAACCCTCGTTGATTTTGCCATATTGGCTTTGATAACAAAAACTCAAAGTGTAGAAGGATCTACATTGTTTTCGGCTATGAGGTGTCTGCGGCACTCTAAAGACTAAAGTGCCGCAGAACCCTCGTTGATTTTGCCATATTGGCTTTGATAACAAAAGCTCAAAGTGTAGAAGCATCTACATTGTTTTCGGCTACGAGGTGTCTGCGGCACTCTAAAGACTAAAGTGTCGCAGAACCCTCGTTGATTTTGCCATGTTGACTTTGATAACAAAAGCTCAAAGTGTAGAAGCATCTACATTTTTTTCGGCAACGAGGGTTCTGCGGCACTCTAAAGACTAAAGTCTTTAGAGTACCGCGGAACCCTCGTTGTTTTTGCCATATTGGCTTTGATAACAAAAGCTCAAAGTGTAGAAGCATCTACATTGTTCTCGGCAATGAGGGTTCCGCGGCACTCTAAACAATAAAGTCTTTAGAGTGCCACAGAACCCTCGTTGTTTTTGCCATATTGGCTTTCATAACAAAAGCTCAAAGTGCAGAAGCATCTACATTGTTTTCGGCAACGAGGGCACTCTAAAGACTAAAGTCTTTAGAGTGCCGCGGCACTCGTTGTTTTTGCCATAATGGCTTTGATAACAAAAGCTCAAAGTGTAGAAGTCGGCTTTAGTCTTTAGAGTGGCGCGGAACCCTCGTTGTTTTTGCCATAATGGCTTTGATAACAAAAGCTCAAAGTGTAGAAGCATCTACATTGTTTTCGGCAACGAGGGTTCCGCGGCACTCTAAAGACTAAAGTCTTTAGAGTTCCGCGGAACCCTCGTTGTTTTTGCCATATTGGCTTTGATAACAAAAGCTCAAAGTGTAGAAGCATCTACATTGTTTTCGGCTACGAGGGTTCCGCGGCACTCTGAAGACTAGAGTGCCGCTGAACCCTCGTTGTTTTTGCCATATTGGCTTTGATAACAAAAGCTCAAAGTGTAGAAGCATCTACATTGTTTTCGGCAACGAGGGTTCCTCGGCACTCTAAAGACTAAAGTCTTTAAAGTGCCGCGTAACCCTCGTTGTTATTGCCATATTGGCTTTGATAACAAAAGCTCAAAGTGTAGAAGCATCTACATTGTTCTCGGCAACGAGGGTTCGTTGTTATTGCCATATTGGCTTTGATGCCACAGTGGCTTTGATAACAAAAGCTCAAAGTGTAGAAGCATCTACATTGTTTTTGGCAACGAGGGTTCCGCGGCACTCTAAAGACTAAAGTCTTTAGAGTGCCGCGGAACCCTCGTTGTTTTTGCCATACTGGCTTTGATGCCACATTGGCTTTGATAACAAAAGCTCAAAGTGTACAAGTATCTAAATTGTTTTCGGCATTTTAGTCTTTAGAGTGCGCGGAACCCTCGTTGTTTTTGCCATATTGGCTTTGATAACAAAACCTCAAAGTGTAGAAGCATCTACATTGTTTTCCGCTCTAAAACGAGGGTTTGTGGCATTCTAAAGACTAAAGTCTTTAGAGTGCCGCGGAACCCTCGTTGTTTTTGCCATATTGGCTTTGATAACAAAAGCTAAAAGTGGAGAAGCATCTACATTGTTTTCGGCTACGAGGTGTCTGCGGCACTCTGAAGACTAAATTGCCGCAGAACCCTCATTGTTTTTGCCATATTGGCTTGGATAACAAAAGCTCAAAGTGTAGAAGCATCTACATTGTTTTCAGCAACAATGGGCGCTCTAAAGACTAAAGGGCCGCAGAACCCTCGTTGATTTTGCAATTTTGACTTTTATAATAAAAGCTCAAAGTGTAGAAGCATCTACATTGTTCTCGGCAACGAGGGTTCCGCGGCACTCTAAAGAATAAAGTCTTTAGAGTGCCGCGGAACCATCGTTTTTTTTGCCATATTGGCTTTGATAACAAAAGCTCAAAATGTAGAAGCATCTACTTTGTTCTCGGCAACGAGGGTTCCACGCCACTCTAAATACTAAAGTCTTTAGAGTGCCACGCAACCCTCGTTGTTTTTGCCATATTGGCTTTGATAACAAAAACTCAAAGTGTAGAAGCATCTACATTGTTCTCGGCAACGAGGGTTCCGTGGCACTCTAAAGAATAAAGTCTTTAGAGTGCCGCGGAACCCTCGTTGTTTTTGCCATATTGGCTTTGATAACAAAAGCTCAAAGTGTAGAAGCATCTACATTGTTCTCGGCAACGAGGGTTCCGCGGCACTGTAAAGACTAAAGTCTTTAGAGTGTCGCGGAACCCCCGTTGTTTTTGCCATATTGGCTTTTTGCCACATTGGTTTTGATAACAAAAGCTCAAAGTGTAGAAGCATCTAAATTGTTTTCGGCTTTAGTCTTTAGAGTGCCGCGGAACCCTCGTTGTTTTTGCCATATTGGCTTTGATAACAAAAGCTCAAAGAGTAGAAGCATCTCCATTGGTTTCGGCAACGAGAGTTCCGCGGCACTCTAAAGACTAAATTGCCACAGAACCCTCATTGTTTTTGCCATATTGGCTTGGATAACAAAAGCTCAAAGTGTAGAAGCATCTACATTGTTCTTGGCAACGAGGGCTCCGCGGCACTCTAAAGACTAAAGTGCCGCAGAACCCTCGTTGATTTTTCCGTTTTGACTTTGATAACAAAAGCTCAAAGTGTAGAAGCATCTACATTGTTTTCGGCAACGAGGGTTCCGCGGCACTCTAAAGACTAAAGTCTTTAGAGTTCCGCGGAACCCTCGTTGTTTTTGCCATATAGGCTTTCATAACAAAAGCTCAAAGTGTAGAAGCATCTACATTGTTTTCGGCTACCAGGGTTCCGCGGCACTCTAAAGACTAGAGTGCCGCAGAACCCTTGTTGTTTTTGCCATATTGGCTTTGATAACAAAAGCTCAAAGTGTAGAAGCATCTACATTGTTCTCGGCAACGAGGGTTCCGCGGCACACTAAATACTAAAGTCTTTAGAGTGCCGCGGAACCCTCGTTGTTTTGGCCATATTGGCTTTGATAACAAAAGCTCAAAGTGTAGAAGCATCTACATTGTTTTCGGCAACGAGGGTTCCGCGGCACTCTAAAGACTAAAGTCTTTAGAGTGCCGCGGAACCCTCGTTGTTTTTGCCATACTGGCTTTGATGCCACATTGGCTTTGATAACAAAAGCTCAAAGTGTAGAAGCATCTACATTGTTTTCGGCAACGAGGGTTCCGCGGCACTCTAAAGAATAAAGTCTTTAGAGTGCCGCGGAACCCTCGTTGTTTTTGCCATATTGGCTTTTGCCACATTGGTTTTGATAACAAAAGCTCAAAGTGTAGAAGCATCTAAATTGTTTTCGGCTTTAGTCTTTAGAGTGCCGCGGAACCCTCGTTGTTTTTGCCATATTGGCTTTGATAACAAAAGCTCAAAGTGTAGAAGCATCTACATTGTTTTCGGCTACGAGGGTTCCGCGGCACACTGAACAATAAAGTCTTTAGAGTGCCGCAGAACCCTCGTTGTTTTTGCCATATTGGCTTTGATAACAAAAGCTCAAAGTGTAGAAGCATCTACATTGTTTTCGGCAACGAGGTTCCGTGGCACTCTAAAGACTAAAGTCTTTAGAGTGCAACGGAACCCTCGTTCTTTTTGCCATATTGGCTTTGATAACAAAAGCTCAAAGTGTAGAAGCATCTACATTTTTTCGGCTACGAGGTGTCTGCGGCACTCTAAAGACTAAAGTGCCGCAGAACCCTCGTTGATTTTGCCATATTGGCAGTGATAACAAAAGCTCAAAGAGTAGAAGCATCTTCATTGTTTTCGGCAACGAGGGTTCCGCGGCACTCTAAAGACTAAAGTCTTTAGAGTGCCGCGGAACCCTCGTTGTTTTTGCCATATTGGCTTTGATGCCACATTGGCTTTGATAACAAAAGCTCAAAGTGTAGAAGCATCTACATTGTTTCCGCGGCACTCTAAACAATAAAGTCTTTAGAGTGCCGCGGAACCCTCGTTGTTTTTGCCATATTGGCTTTGATAACAAAAGCTCAAAGTGTAGAAGCATCTACATTGTTTTCGGCAACGAGGGTTGCGGCACTCTAAAGACTAAAGTGCCGCAGAACCCTCGTTGATTTTGCCATTTTGACTTTTATAACAAAAGCTCAAAGTGTAGAAGCATCTACGTTGTTTTCGGCCATATTGGCTACCGCGGAACCCTCGTTGTTTTTGCCATATTGGCTTTGATAACAAAAGCTCAAAGTGTAGAAGCATCTACATTGTTTTCGGCAACGAGGTTCCGCGGCACTCTAAACAATAAAGTCTTTAGAGTGCCGCAGAACCCAGGTTGTTTTTGCCATATTGGCTTTGATAACAAAAGCTCAAAGTGCAGAAGCATCTACATTGTTTTCGGCAACGAGGGTTCGCGGCACTCTAAAGACTAAAGTCTTTAGAGTGCCGCGGAACCCTCGTTGTTTTTGCCATATTGGCTTTGATGCCACATTGGCTTTGATACAAAAGCTCAAAGTGTAGAAGCATCTACATTGTTTTCGGCAACGAGGGTTCCGCGGCACTCTAAACAATAAAGTCTTTAGAGTGCCGCGGAACCCTCGTTGTTTTTGCCATATTGGCTTTGATAACAAAAGCTCAAAGTGTAGAAGCATCTACATTGTTTTCGGCTACGAGGTTCCGCGGCACTCTGAAGACTAAAGTCTTTAGAGTGCCGCTGAACCCTTGTTGTTTTTGCCATATTGGCTTTGAAAACAAAAGCTCAAAGTGTAGAAGCATCTACATTGTTTTCGGCAACGTTGACTCTAAAGACTAAAGTCAGTGCCGCGGATCCCTCGTTGTTTTTGCCATATTGGCTTTGATAACAAAAGCTCAAAGTGTAGAAGCATCTACTTTTTTTTCGGCTACGAGGGTTCCGCGGCACTCTGCAGACTAGAGTGCCGCCGAACCCTCTTTGTTATTGCCATATTGGCTTTGATAACAAAAGCTCAAAGTGTAGAAGCATCTACATTGTTTTCGGCAACGAGGGTTCCGCGGCACTCTAAAGACTGAAGTCTTTAGAGTGCCGCGGAACCCTCGTTGTTTTTGCCATACTGGCTTTGATGCCACATTGGCTTTGATAACAAAAGCTCAAAGTGTAGAAGCATCTACATTGTTTTCGGCTTTAGTCTTTAGAGTGCCGCGGAACCCTCGTTGTTTTTGCCATATTGGCTTTGATAACAAAAGCTGAAAGTGTAGAAGCATCTACATTGTTTTCCGCAACGAGGGTTTGTGGCATTCTAAAGACTAAAGTCTTTAGAGTGCCGCTGAACCCTCGTTGTTTTTCCATATTGGCTTTGATAACAAAAGCTCAAAGTATAGAAGCATCTAGATTTTTTTGGGCAACGAGTGTTCCGTGGCACTCTAAAGACTAAATTCCTTAGAGTGCAACGGAACCCTCGTTGTTTTTGCCATAATGGCTTTGATAACAAAAGCTCAAATTGTAGAAGCATCTACATTGTTTTCGGCTACGAGGTGTCTGCGGCACTCTAAAGACTAAAGTCTTTAGAGTACCGCGGAACCCTCGTTGTTTTTGCCATATTGGCTTTGATGCCACATTGGCTTTGATAACAAAACCTCAAAGTGTAGAAGCATCTACATTGTTCTAGGCAATGAGGGTTCCGCGGCACTCTAAACAATAAAGTCTTTAGAGTGCCGCGGAACCCTCGTTGTTTTTGCCATATTGGCTTTGATAACAAAAGCTCACAGTGTAGAAGCATCTACATTGTTTTCGGCAACGAGTGTTCCGTGGCACTCTAAAGACTAAAGTCTTTAGAGTGCAACGGAACGCTCGTTCTTTTTGCCATATTGGCGTTGATGCCACATTGGCTTTGATAACAAAAGCTCAAAATGTAGAAACATCTACATTGTTTTTGGCAACGAGGGTTCCGCGGCACTCTAAACAATAAAGTCTTTAGAGTACCGCGGAACCCTCGTTGTTTTTGCCATATTGGCTTTGATAAAAAAGCTCAAAGTGTAGAAGCATCTACATTGTTTTCGGCTACGAGGTGTCTGCGGCACTCTAAAGACTAAAGTGCCGCAGAACCCTCGTTGATTTTGCCATTTTGACTTTTATAACAAAAGCTCAAAGTGAAGAAGCATCTACATTGTTTTCGGCAACGAGGGTTCCGTGGCACTACAAATACTAAAGTCTTTTTAGTACCGCGGAACCCTCGTTGTTTTTGCCATATTGGCTTTGATAACAAAAGCTCAAAGTGTAGAAGCATCTACATTGTTCTCGGCAATGAGGGTTCCGCGGCACTCTAAACAATAAAGTCTTTAGAGTGCCGCAGAACCCAGGTTGTTTTTGCCATATTGGCTTTGATAACAAAAGCTCAAAGTGCAGAAGCATCTACATTGTTTTCGGCAACGAGGGTTCGCCGGCACTCTAAAGACTAAAGTCTTTAGAGTGCCGCGGAACCCTCGTTGTTTTTGCCATATTGGCTTTGATGCCACATTGGCTTTGATAACAAAAGCTCAAAATGTAGAAGCATCTACATTGTTTTCGGCAACGAGGGTTCCGCGGCACTCTAAAGACTAAAGTCTTTAGAAACCCTCGTTGTTTTTGCCATATTGGCTTTGATAACAAAAGCTCAAAGTGTAGAAGCATCTACTTTTTTTTCGGCTACGAGGGTTCCGCGGCAGTCTGCAGACTAGAGTGCCGCCGAACCCTCTTTGTTTTTGCCATATTGGCTTTGATAACAAAAGCTCAAAGTGTAGAAGCATCTACATTGTTTTCGGGAACGAGGGTTCCGCGGCACTCTAAAGACTGAAGTCTTTAGAGTGCTGCGGAACACTCGTTGTTTTTGCCATACTGGCTTTGATGCCACATTGGCTTTGATAACAAAAGCTCAAAGTGTAGAAGCATCTACATTGTTTTCGGCTTTAGTCTTTAGAGTGCCGCGGAACCCTCGTTGTTTTTGCCATATTGGCTTTGATAACAAAAGCTCAAAGTGTAGAAGCATCTACATTGTTTTCCGCAACGAGGGTTTGTGGCATTCTAAAGACTAAAGTCTTTAGAGTGCCGCTGAACCCTCGTTGTTTTTGCCATATTGGCTTTGATAACAAAAGCTCAAAGTATAGAAGCATCTACATTTTTTTGGGCAACGAGTGTTCCGTGGCACTCTAAAGACTAAAGTCTTTAGAGTGCAACGGAACCCTCGTTGTTTTTGCCATAATGGCTTTGATAACAAAAGCTCAAAGTGTAGAAGCATCTACATTGTTTTGTTCTGCGGCACTCTAAAGACTAAAGACTTTAGAGTACCGCGGAACCCTCGTTGTTTTTGCCATATTGGCTTTGATGCCACATTGGCTTTGATAACAAAAGCTCAAAATGTAGAAGCATCTACATTGTTTTTGGCAACGAGGGTTCCGCGGCACTCTAAACAATAAAGTCTTTAGAGTGCCGCGGAACCCTCGTTGTTTTTGCCATATTGGCTTTGATAACAAAAGCTCAAAGTGTAGAAGCATCTACATTGTTTTCGGCAACGAGGGTTCCGCGGCTCTCTAAAGACTAACGTCTTTAGAGTTCCGCGGAACCCTCGTTGTTTTTGCCATATTGGCTTTGATAACAAAAGCTCAAAGTGTAGAAGCATCTACATTGTTTTCGGCTATATTGCGGCACTCTGAAGACTAGAGTGCCGCTGAACCCTCGTTGTTTTTGCCATATTGGCTTTGAAAACAAAAGCTCAAAGTGTAGAAGCATCTACATTGTTTTCGGCAACGAGGGTTCCGCGGCACTCTAAAGACTAAAGTCTTTAAAGTGCCGCGGAACCCTCGTTGTTTTTGCCATATTGGCTTTGATAACAAAAGTTCAAAGTGTAGAAGCATCTACATTGTTCTCGGCAACGAGGGTTCGTTGTTATTGCCATATCGGCTTTGATGCCACATTGGCTTTGATAACAAAAGCTCAAAGTGTAGAAGCATCTACATTGTTTTTGGCAACGAGGGTTACGCGGCATTCTAAAGACTAAAGTCTTTAGAGTGACGCGGAACCCTCGTTGTTTTTGCCATTGGCTTTGATATTGGCTTTGATAACAAAAGCTCAAAGTGTAGAAGCATCTACATTGTTTTCGGCAACGAGGGTTCCGCGGCACTCTGAAGTCTAGAGTGCCGCTGAACCCTCGTTGTTTTTGCCATATTGGCTTTGATAACTAAAGCTCAAAGTGTAGAAGCATCTACATTGTTTTCGGCAACGAGGGTTCCGCGGCACTCTAAAGACTAAAGTCTTTAGAGTGCCGCAGAACACTCGTTGTTTTTGCCATATTGGCATTGATAAAAAAAGCTCAAAGTGTAGAAGCATCTACATTGCTTTCGGCAACGAGGGTTCCGCGGCACTCTAAAGACTAAAGTCTTTAGAGTGCCGCGGAACCCTCGTTGTTTTTGCCATATTGGCTTTGATGCCACATTGGCTTTTATAACAAAAGCTCAAAATGTAGAAGCATCTACATTGTTTTCGGCAATGAGGGTTCCGCGGCACTCTAAAGACTAAAGTCTTTAGAGTACCGCGGAACCCTCGATGTTTTTGCCATATTGGCTTTGATGCCACATTGGCTTTGATAACAAAAGCTCAAAATGTAGAAGCAGCTACATTGTTTTCGGCAACTAGACTTTA